>NW_027658653.1:0-26104 GCF_041902795.1 Electrophorus electricus | reverse complement strand
AAAAGAATCCGTCGTGTAAACTTACGCCAACTGCAGGCTGAGATGGTGTTGGCGTGACCCGGATGTGACGTTTGCCAGGCTGATGACATATCGCGATATTAATTGTGAGATTTCCTTACCAGCTTTGCTCTTCGCAGAAGGGTACAGTGCGGCCGAACAGCGTAAGGAGTGGACTCCTTGGTAGACGTTTCGACCAGTGTTTCACTTTCAACAAGACAAGAAACCCTGCCGCAAGGGTTGTATAATCACGGATTTGTTTCAGTATCAAGACAGCACATTTTCAATGTTTCCCTGGCCTTCACAGTCCCCAGATCTTAATCCTATAGAACATCCCTGGGTAAAGGTATAAAACAGCAGTTTAGAACATGTCAGTCCCTCCATGTAATTTGAGAGAAAATATCCTATGAAGATTGGACCAAGATTCCTGCTGAGTATTTTCAGCACATAGTGCTGTGCCAGAAAGAATTGCTGCAGTTCTGGAGGCCAAAGAAGGTCCAACATGCTATTAAATGGGTGTACTTAAGCCAGATACACTGTGTCCTATAATAGGATGTTGCTGGAATGTATGTGGATGTTGTTGGAACGGCCGCAGAGTTGCAGCAGCAGTACAGGTAGTCTGTGATCCTTTCCCCCATCCGAGTGAGTTTGCCCCGTTACACGGGGTCGAGTTATGATGTGAATGTTCAATTACACAGGATGGATTGTGGGCGACGGAACCGAACGGCCTTCAGGATTCAAGTAGAGAAAGGTGAAACTTCTCCAGCCTTTGAGTTAATCACAGGACTATTGCATAGCAATTAGGGATAACAGAACAGCTTTCGGGGGGTTTGGGTGGGGTGCCTTATCCGCCCCTTTAACAGAGTAGTCACAATTCAAGTTTCCCTCGTTCCATTGTTTACAAGGCATTATACATGTGGTTTATTTATAGTTCATGGGGTAATATGCAGCGTGTCTGGTCTGTCTGCTTTGGAAGAGAAACATTTGGCCAAAAGAGCAAGACACAGCCAGGAGGATGATTGGTAAGAGCAGATCATAATATGCACCTTAAAGCTGTACACTACAGCTAGGTCCTGTTCCATGACTGCATATATAAATTTACTACTGACATTGCCATTTGTATCTGGCCATTTACAGTGCACTCTTGCTCAATGCAGCACTTGAAGCTGATTTTCCATTGTGTAGTTATTATGTTCAAGAGATGTTTGACCCGGTCAGGGTGACACACTTTAGTGAGGGCAGCAGTATCCTAGAGGACACTACAGACAGTGACGGAGACATCTCAGAGCGCGAGGTGAGAGGTTGAGTTTTTTGTTACTCTCTCTACGACATACTTTTCATGCCAGGTACTATTGTCCAGTTCAGCCCAATTTAATTTACTGCCTTGTATTATCATATATAAATTGCTGAACGATATATATATATATATATATATATATATATATATATATATAGAGGTTGGAAATTGGTTGTGTAAAAATGAATTGTGATTGTTAAGCCACACAGATGTAAGTGGACATCAAGGGAAAAAATAGTGTGGGTGCCAAGTATGGTGATTGTATCTTTAAAGCTGTAGGAAATGTTACTTTCAGAATGTTTGTGAGATAAAAAAAAAAAAAAAGATATAATTACTATCCATGGTGGAATTGAATGTGTTGCAGACAACATAGGCAGGGATTAGACTGAAAAATATCAGAGTATTCTTAGTGCCGTTTATTGCTGTTGTCAGAGGTTATGCAGCCATATCCTCCCTAGCAAGTATGGCTTCTTCTTCTAACTGTTTGGCCACCTGCAGACACAAGTACCGTGTTGAGCAATATTTAATTACATCTACTCCAAATGCATATTTAATTGCATTGTTAGTATTTATGCAAAACAAGTGTTAGGATTGCCCTGCTCCATTGCAGACTTTCTCACTCTAGCAAATGCGGCTTCCACCTCCTCAATCAGTTGATCCGCATCATTTTCATAGGAAACATCATTAGTAAAAGATGTTTGAGGAACAATCTTAAAATTCACATCTGGATCTCGCATCTTTCTGTAAGAATCCAGTGTCAACTGCAACTATGAGGAGAAACAGTGTTAAGCAATATTTAATTACATCTACTTGAAATGCATAGTTCATAGCATTGTGAGAATTTGTGGAAAACAAGTGTTAGGATTGCTCTGCTCCACTGCAGACTTTCTCACTCTAGCAAAGATGGCTTCCACGTCCTCAATATATTTATCCCAGTCATTGTCATGGAAAATCTGAGTCTTTTCAGGAAACATCATGACATTCATATGTGGAGGTTCTGTCTTTTTGGAAGAGTCCAGTTCCACCTGTAGATATGAGTAGAAATATTGTTGACCAGTATTTAAATACATTTAATTGAAATATGACTTTAATTACATTTTGATACATTTGTAATTTATCATTTGTATTGGACTGGAAAGGAAACAAATACAATTTTTTATCGCATATCCATTATCACATAGCCTGCAGGCCTAATGATGTAAAAATGTGCCCCCAAATGTTCAACAGAAATAACAGGACCTGACACACTAAGGTACCGTAGACCCATTCAAATTGTGCTATTGGAACAATAAATTCCAATGCATTCAGTCATTTTAGCTAGTGTTGATTTTGATTCTCGTCACAATTATACTAATAATCAGCGTTACAACTCAGCATGCAAAGTCACCGAACAGTCGACTGTTAATTCTATAGTAAGGAGAATGTAAAACAAACAAACAAAAAACCCACCAACAGTATTTTTTTTCCTGTAACTGACAAAGATTACGTATGCTAAATGTATGTGTCCTAAATATATTCTAAATACATTTACATTAGTGGTTTTAATTAATTTCTCCAACATTTGTTGAAATGCATTTGTAATTTATATTCAGAGACATTTCAGTGTACTTAAGTACAAGCATTAAATTAGCATCACTGTTCACCATAGCTGTTTTTCCATTTTTTGTGGCTTTTGTCCCTTGCCTCAGTATGGCTTTAAATCATTTGTCTTGGTTCTACTTTACTTACTATGGCTGATTCAGTTGTCTGAGTAGTCAAGTCATTCTTCGTTAAATGGTTTGTTCTAGTATCTGTTTAAAAAGTAACAGAAAATGTCTTATTAGCATTGTATAGATACTTAGAACACTTCTACGTAGATCTCTCTCTCTCAGACACACACACAGTTCATCCAAGTGGTGGCTGTGGTCAGAACTTACCCTTAAAGAAGTCATCATCTGAGGTGGAGTTCCTTCTATTAACACCCTTCCGACAACAGCAAGTGAAGAATAGCACAAGTTGTGTGAATGTTCTGGCAGGGATCTGGGCTCGTGTCTTTTCATTTTTCTTTTTCCTATATTGACCAAATATCCCATGGTTTTCCTTTTCATACTTCTCAGAAGGAACAGGTTCCTTGCATCTTGGATTACAGTAGTAACTACTGGACTGACCCATAATAAATTTTGTTTTGAAAATCCAACTAACCGGCACTACTTGATAACAGAAGCGATCGTTTGGGTAAAACAGAAATGTGATCTGTAGACTAAAATTGGTTCACAGAAATTGCTCATTTGAAAAATCTGTTCTTTGACTACATCATAATTGCATAATTGATGCGGATGCATTATGACATCGCACGTCACGTCTGCAATAGTTTTAGATTTACACCAACTTTAAAGAGAAAATGATGATTAGCAAATGTAGTTGCTAGTGATTGTCTAGTGATTGCAAGCAACGACTATTCGTGCTCTGCATTCTTGCGTATTTATTTATGCTAGGCTGTACATAACGCAGCCTTAAAAACATGGGATAGAAATCCCCATGTAACACAATTCAGGTTCTGTCCAAATACATGGCTAGCTAGCAAGTTATTTTACAATCCCATTTAGCACATATATCGCCACGAATGTCCTGAACAAAACACGCTGTACCTAATCCCCATAAATGACATATCTCTCACTGAATAAAAACTTGTATGCTTCAACAGTATACAGTGGGAGAAATGGCGATCACCTTTAAAAGGATTTCTTACTGTAGGCCTATTATAAACAACATGGAGGAAATTAAAATAAAAATACTTCAGTTAGACCGTGGACACAGGCTGCTAATAAGTCAAGTAAATGAAACTGGATGGACTGCTTAATTATGTAACAACACAACATTTATGGTGACGAGGATGTTTCACACATACACTCTTAAGTGATGCTGACCTCAATATCCACATTTCACATTGTTACTGTACCACTGTAGATGAACCTAAACCTCACATTCTCGTCACGTTGATAAGCTTTTTGAAAGTTCCGCTCTGCACGTCTCTGAAAAGCAGGCGAGTTCATCTCCTGGAAACATAAAAGCATGACACTAATGTAAATCTTTCACTTTGTTCTTATATGCGAGTTGTCAATAATTCAAAATTCTTGTTAAAACTGTGGAACTCTGTTGCAGCTCACTCTCTCTGTTTTGCATTGCCAGATCGCTGAACAGGAGCATGTCCGGCTTTGACACACGTGCCCTGCGCTGACCAGTACCGCCAGCAACCACAACACGTGGAGACGTAATCCTCTTTAACTACTTGTCCTTCCTCCATGTATATACACTCAAAACTCCAGTTTAGAGTGGTCAATGGCACTTACGCCAGCACACTGTACCGGTTTGATCACCTGTAGTCAGAGATGCACGGACCCGTTGGTGCGTACGCGTAACTCGGAGCGGGTGCTGCTCTCCAAGGTTATGCTGCTGCTTACTGTCACTCTCTCACGAGCACAAGTCCTCGTCTACTTTAACAAGGCTAAGTCACTGATAATGTAATAACAAACATGTTTGACAAAATACTAGGTCATGGTTTGCAGTCTAAAGTCCTTCTGACTTGCTGAGAGTTAGCCTGATTTGATTTAGCTTGTTCTTAACCTTTGTTTAGTATGTTACATAAAAGCTCATGGAAATATTTCAGATGTAACATAAATGTACCTGACCATTTTCACTGAAAGAGACTGGTAGCTACAGGATTACATGAAGCTACAATCAGAATCGATTTCTAGTCACCGAGCATTATTGTTGTGAATAATTAGAATTTAAATTAATTCATATTTTGTTAATTATGTAAATAAGTTACAATCTTGGAAGATAGTTTGTATTCTGTTTCTATATGACAGTTATATATTTTTTTGTTTGTTTGTTTGTTTTCTTAGTGTAAATCATGATCTTATAGTTTGTTTTCTAAGTGTGTTTCCAAATTGCCTTTGACTGCTGTATGCCTAATTGCAGCATTTAACCCCTCATTTCGTCTCTAATTTTTGACATGTACTCTTGTCTTGCATAAGTGGAAAGTCGATCAGCCCCCGTTTAAAAATGGTGAGCTTTTACTGTCACGTTAATAACATCACGCACGCGCACACCTAATGCTTTGACTGTCCTGCACTTTAAATATCTTCTGCACATAATGGAGGGTGTGCATAGTTATCAGTTCCCTTCGTGCAAAAGGGTTGTCTTAGGTTACTGTAAAGTCTAACGCACATTTGGAATCCTTTCTTTTGCTGAGATGTTACTAGCTCACATGATACTCAAAAATGAGCACAATCATCGAAATGCGGACATCATTGGGTACAGGGGTGCCTAGCCATAGTCATGAATAACTGAATATAAAAGGCTGAACAATCTACTATAAGCAATTGCATATTTCATTAGGTTTTTTTTTTTTTAATAGGCTGTAGTAACTTCAGGAGCTCAGGCAGGGGAACATTAATATTTATGAGTGGCTATGCCACACCCACTGAAATAAAAGCTGAAGATGTCATTGCAGAGGTAGGAGAAGCCAGAGCAGAATATTACATTATTACATTGCTTGAATAGTGGCTCTGTCTGCCCTGGGGGTATTATTGAAACCCAAAGGCTGAAAGGATGGGGAGAGAGAGAGAGAGAGAGAGAGAGAGAGAGAGAGAGAGAGCATGTGTGAACATATTCTTGTCACTGTACGGCTCCTCCCCCCAAACGTCTCCCCGTGTGTGTTTGCTTGTGTGTGTGTGTGTGTGTGTGTTCATCTGTGTGGCCACGCCCCCTTGTGTTTCACGCCTGCTCTTCGTTGTGTTGTTATTGTTTGCGTATATAAGTCCTTTGTGTAAACATTAACGTTGTCAGTGTTTGATCCCACGATAGCCTTAGTGCTACGTTGTCTTCCATGTCTCTAAATAAACATCGCTGTATGCATCACGGCTCCTCTTTTGTATCCTGCCAAGCCTCCCTGCGTTACAATTATGATCAAATTTGATAAAATACTAGGTCATAGTTTGCAGTCTGAAGTATTTTTGACCTGCTGAGAGTTAGCCTGATTTGATTTAGCCTGTTCCTAACCTTTGTTTAGTTTGTTGCGTAAAAGCTCATGGAAATATTTCAGATGTAACATACATGTAATTGACCTAGTAGAGCAAAATTACAGAATTGTAAGGAAGAAGTGACGTTCTTGGGGCATATCATTAAGGGAAATACACACGGGCTGTCTCAAAACTGAGCACAAGCCATAATTTTGCTACCTAAACCATAGTGGCATACTCCCCTCTTACTGTTTTAGTCCCACACGCAGTACACCAAATACTGCAGGACCAAAGAGTGTCACACTTATCAGCCCAATGGTAGCTGAGATACCACACTACCCTCTTAGATATGCCTAATATAACTGTCAAAAGGTGTATAACACTGAACCCAGCTACACTCCTTCCTACGGAGGAGGATGGAGATCCACAAGACTGCACAGCAGTCTTAGCTTAAGTATGTACACCGCAGGTTGATCTCTTTGAAGAAGCCATAAGTAACCCAGACCTATGCCTCTATGTGGACGGGTCAGCAAGCAGGGACGACACAGGGGTCAATAGGGCGGCATACGCGGCAGTAACAGATCATGAAATACTTGAAACAGAAGTATTACCATCCTCCTATTCAGCGCAGGCTGCTGAACCAGTAGCACTGACGGAAGCATGCCAATTAGCTGCAGACAAAACTGTTAATGATTTTGGAGCCATATGGAAACATAGGCAATTCCGGACAAGCTCGGGTAAATATATTAGACATCACCATCTTGCTAGAAGCCATTTTGCTGCCAAAGACAATTGCAGTTGTTAAGTGTGCAGCTCACAGGACTACAGAAGACCAAATCAGCAAGGGGAATAATTTTGTAGATAGAGTAACAAAGGCAGCTGCAACTAACACCGCTGTGCAAGCAATACAGGAAACCGCTGCTACCCCGCATGCCACATTACGGGAGATTCAGTCAGGGGCTACCGCCACCGAACGCACCAGGTGGAGACAACTAGACTGCGCAGTGTACGATGGTGCTTGGACACACACACCTACGGGCAAACCTTGCCTAGCCAAATCATACATGCAGGGCCTAATCAGAATTGCTCATGGGCGTAGCCATATGAGCAAAGGGGGAATCGTGGACAGCATATTAAAGTTGCGCCAGAACTCACAATACTTACCCAAAACTTTTGTTCCAGCTGTCTTGTTTGTGCGCAGCACTCCCCAAAGGGAACCAAGCACGGTGGACAGGACCACACCAAGTCCTGTTAACAACCCACACTGCTGTCAAAATAGAAGGACGAGGAACCTGGGTACATCACACACACTGTAAGAAGGCTCCGACACCAGCCCCAACTCCAAGCAGCAGCACCCCAACAGACTAGGTCGGAACTGTGTTGAGTAGGGTGTTAAAGGCAAGGCCTACCCTTTCGACACTCGGAACCGTCAACCTCTCGCCTCTTGCTGATCCTGCCGACTACACCAATTTCTGTGGTGGAATTTTGAATAAACAGCAAGTCAGACGTGATTAAAAGAGTAATTTTATAAAGAAAATAAGGAATACAAAACACAGCTGTGTGAGAGCTAATGCTCTAAGCAAAAGTTCTAAAGGGGTAGACTGGCTCTGCTCCTTATACCTAAACTTCACATCCTGGAAGGGATGTCCTGTCATCCTGTATACCCATTTCCTGCTCCTTGTTGCACTAAGCACTTCTGCACATATCAGGATGCTCTGTTCCACCAGGACAGACACAGTTTGCTAGATCCTCTTTATCAGGATTAGTCGCACGACACATGCAAGATCACGAAGCAGCTGATTCAGCAGTCGTTTTGTTCACACAATATACAAAGACAGAATGTGCAGACTAAACTATTCATATAGGATTACATAGAGAAAGGATTAACATGATTATATATGAATCACATGATAATACATGATCGAATAATAATTTCCATCACACTAGAAACAGACCTCCAGGCCCAAGAGGTCACACAGTCGTGCCCAGCAAAGTAGTGCTGGGCCAGGGCACACTTCATGCACTTTGTGCCTTTAAATAATACTACAACCAGATTTCCAAGCCCAAGAGGTCACACAGTCATGCCCAGCAAAGTAGCTCTGGGCCTGGGCACACTTCACGCAGTTTGACCCTTTGAATAATACTACAACCAGACTTCCAGGCCCAATAGGTCACACAGTCATACTCAGCAAGGTTGCGTTAAACCTGGGAACACTTCACGCAGTTTGACCATTTAAATAAAACTAGAAACAGACTTCCAGGCCCAAGAGGTCACACAGTCATGCCCAGCAAAGTAGCTCTGGGCCTGGGCACACTTGACGCAGTTTGACCCTTTAAATAATACTAAAACCAGACTTCCAGGCCCAAGAGGTCACACAGTCAGGCCCAGCAAAGTAGCTCTGGGCCTGGGCACACTTCACGCAGTTTGACCCTTTGAATAATACTACAACCAGACTTCCAGGCCCAATAGGTCACACAGTCGTGCCCAACAAAGTAGTGCTGGGCCTGGGCACAATTCACGCAGTTTGACCCTTTAAATAATACTACAGCCAGATTTCCAAGCCCAAGAGGTCACACAGTCATGCCCAGCTAAGTAGCTCTGGGCCTGGGCACAATTCACGCAGTTTGACCCTTTAAATAAAACTAGAAACAGACTTCCAGGCCCAAGAGGTCACACAGTCATGCCCAGCTAAGTAGCTCTGGGCCTGGGCACAATTCACGCAGTTTGACCCTTTAAATAAAACTAGAAACAGACTTCCTGGCCCAAGAGGTCACACAGTCATACTCAGCAAGGTTGCGTTAAACCTGGGCACACTTCACGCAGTTTGACCATTTAAATAAAACTAGAAACAGACTTCCAGGCCCAAGAGGTCACACAGTCATGCCCAGCAAAGTAGCTCTGGGCCTGCGCACACTTCACGCAGTTTGACCCTTTAAATAAAACTAGAAACAGACTTCCAGGCCCAAGAGGTCACACAGTCATGCCCAGCAAAGTAGCTCTGGGCTTGCGCACACTTCACGCAGTTTGACCCTTTGACCATTTTTGGCAGATTTCACCACGTTATTACGAACGTGGATACGTTATCTTAGAATTATAAGCAGTGTGAGATGTGAAGCTAAGTGAAGCACATGTGCAGAATTTCTAACAATAGCCTGTTTTGTATAGCCTGGCTAACTGACCAATCAGTGAAATGAAATGTGGTTGCTGAGCCTGTTGCAGCTGGGTCAATTTAATTTGGTTTCATTGCGTTTAATTTTAAACTCAGCTGCATGCCATGAGACACAAGTTTATCTGAGCATTTTTTGTTTTAATGCCGACTTAACCTAGCCATGTTTTACAGTTATCTTGAAATAATTAAGGTTCATCGCTAGAGGGTGCTGTTCATCTTTTTTTTCTTTTTCTTTTTTGTATTATTGATCAGGAAAAAACTATAAAATAGATGAAGTGGACGCAAACCTTGCCTAGCCAAATCATACATGCAGGGCCTAATCAGAATTGCTCATGGGCGTAGCCATATGAGCAAAGGGGGAATCGTGGACAGCATATTAAAGTTGCGCCAGAACTCACAATACTTACCCAAAACTTTTGTTCCAGCTGTCTTGTTTGTGCGCAGCACTCCCCAAAGGGAACCAAGCACGGTGGACAGGACCACACCAAGTCCTGTTAACAACCCACACTGCTGTCAAAATAGAAGGACGAGGAACCTGGGTACATCACACACACTGTAAGAAGGCTCCGACACCAGCCCCAACTCCAAGCAGCAGCACCCCAACAGACTAGGTCGGAACTGTGTTGAGTAGGGTGTTAAAGGCAAGGCCTACCCTTTCGACACTCGGAACCGTCAACCTCTCGCCTCTTGCTGATCCTGCCGACTACACCAATTTCTGTGGTGGAATTTTGAATAAACAGCAAGTCAGACGTGATTAAAAGAGTAATTTTATAAAGAAAATAAGGCATACAAAACACAGCTGTGTGAGAGCTAATGCTCTAAGCAAAAGTTCTAAAGGGGTAGACTGGCTCTGCTCCTTATACCTAAACTTCACATCCTGGAAGGGATGTCCTGTCATCCTGTATACCCATTTCCTGCTCCTTGTTGCACTAAGCACTTCTGCACATATCAGGATGCTCTGTTCCACCAGGACAGACACAGTTTGCTAGATCCTCTTTATCAGGATTAGTCGCACGACACATGCAAGATCACGAAGCAGCTGATTCAGCAGTCGTTTTGTTCACACAATATACAAAGACAGAATGTGCAGACTAAACTATTCATATAGGATTACATAGAGAAAGGATTAACATGATTATATATGAATCACATGATAATACATGATCGAATAATAATTTCCATCACACTAGAAACAGACCTCCAGGCCCAAGAGGTCACACAGTCGTGCCCAGCAAAGTAGTGCTGGGCCAGGGCACACTTCATGCACTTTGTGCCTTTAAATAATACTACAACCAGATTTCCAAGCCCAAGAGGTCACACAGTCATGCCCAGCAAAGTAGCTCTGGGCCTGGGCACACTTCACGCAGTTTGACCCTTTGAATAATACTACAACCAGACTTCCAGGCCCAATAGGTCACACAGTCATACTCAGCAAGGTTGCGTTAAACCTGGGAACACTTCACGCAGTTTGACCATTTAAATAAAACTAGAAACAGACTTCCAGGCCCAAGAGGTCACACAGTCATGCCCAGCAAAGTAGCTCTGGGCCTGGGCACACTTGACGCAGTTTGACCCTTTAAATAATACTAAAACCAGACTTCCAGGCCCAAGAGGTCACACAGTCAGGCCCAGCAAAGTAGCTCTGGGCCTGGGCACACTTCACGCAGTTTGACCCTTTGAATAATACTACAACCAGACTTCCAGGCCCAATAGGTCACACAGTCGTGCCCAACAAAGTAGTGCTGAGACAGGGCACACTTCATGCACTTTGTGCGTTTAAATAATACTACAGCCAGATTTCCAAGCCCAAGAGGTCACACAGTCATGCCCAGCTAAGTAGCTCTGGGCCTGGGCACAATTCACGCAGTTTGACCCTTTAAATAAAACTAGAAACAGACTTCCAGGCCCAAGAGGTCACACAGTCATGCCCAGCAAAGTAGCTCTGGGCTTGCGCACACTTCACGCAGTTTGACCCTTTGACCATTTTTGGCAGATTTCACCACGTTATTACGAACGTGGATACGTTATCTTAGAATTATAAGCAGTGTGAGATGTGAAGCTAAGTGAAGCACATGTGCAGAATTTCTAACAATAGCCTGTTTTGTATAGCCTGGCTAACTGACCAATCAGTGAAATGAAATGTGGTTGCTGAGCCTGTTGCAGCTGGGTCAATTTAATTTGGTTTCATTGTGTTTAATTTTAAACTCAGCTGCGTGCCATAAGACACAAGTTTATCTGAGCATTTTTTGTTTTAATGCCGACTTAACCTAGCCATGTTTTACAGTTATCTTGAAATAATTAAGGTTCATCGCTAGAGGGTGCTGTTCATCTTTTTTTTCTTTTTCTTTTTTGTATTATTGATCAGGAAAAAACTATAAAATAGATGAAGTGGACGCAAACCTTGCCTAGCCAAATCATACATGCAGGGCCTAATCAGAATTGCTCATGGGCGTAGCCATATGAGCAAAGGGGGAATCGTGGACAGCATATTAAAGTTGCGCCAGAACTCACAATACTTACCCAAAACTTTTGTTCCAGCTGTCTTGTTTGTGCGCAGCACTCCCCAAAGGGAACCAAGCACGGTGGACAGGACCACACCAAGTCCTGTTAACAACCCACACTGCTGTCAAAATAGAAGGACGAGGAACCTGGGTACATCACACACACTGTAAGAAGGCTCCGACACCAGCCCCAACTCCAAGCAGCAGCACCCCAACAGACTAGGTCGGAACTGTGTTGAGTAGGGTGTTAAAGGCAAGGCCTACCCTTTCGACACTCGGAACCGTCAACCTCTCGCCTCTTGCTGATCCTGCCGACTACACCAATTTCTGTGGTGGAATTTTGAATAAACAGCAAGTCAGACGTGATTAAAAGAGTAATTTTATAAAGAAAATAAGGCATACAAAACACAGCTGTGTGAGAGCTAATGCTCTAAGCAAAAGTTCTAAAGGGGTAGACTGGCTCTGCTCCTTATACCTAAACTTCACATCCTGGAAGGGATGTCCTGTCATCCTGTATACCCATTTCCTGCTCCTTGTTGCACTAAGCACTTCTGCACATATCAGGATGCTCTGTTCCACCAGGACAGACACAGTTTGCTAGATCCTCTTTATCAGGATTAGTCGCACGACACATGCAAGATCACGAAGCAGCTGATTCAGCAGTCGTTTTGTTCACACAATATACAAAGACAGAATGTGCAGACTAAACTATTCATATAGGATTACATAGAGAAAGGATTAACATGATTATATATGAATCACATGATAATACATGATCGAATAATAATTTCCATCACACTAGAAACAGACCTCCAGGCCCAAGAGGTCACACAGTCGTGCCCAGCAAAGTAGTGCTGGGCCAGGGCACACTTCATGCACTTTGTGCCTTTAAATAATACTACAACCAGATTTCCAAGCCCAAGAGGTCACACAGTCATGCCCAGCAAAGTAGCTCTGGGCCTGGGCACACTTCACGCAGTTTGACCCTTTGAATAATACTACAACCAGACTTCCAGGCCCAATAGGTCACACAGTCATACTCAGCAAGGTTGCGTTAAACCTGGGAACACTTCACGCAGTTTGACCATTTAAATAAAACTAGAAACAGACTTCCAGGCCCAAGAGGTCACACAGTCATGCCCAGCAAAGTAGCTCTGGGCCTGGGCACACTTGACGCAGTTTGACCCTTTAAATAATACTAAAACCAGACTTCCAGGCCCAAGAGGTCACACAGTCAGGCCCAGCAAAGTAGCTCTGGGCCTGGGCACACTTCACGCAGTTTGACCCTTTGAATAATACTACAACCAGACTTCCAGGCCCAATAGGTCACACAGTCGTGCCCAACAAAGTAGTGCTGAGACAGGGCACACTTCATGCACTTTGTGCGTTTAAATAATACTACAGCCAGATTTCCAAGCCCAAGAGGTCACACAGTCATGCCCAGCTAAGTAGCTCTGGGCCTGGGCACAATTCACGCAGTTTGACCCTTTAAATAAAACTAGAAACAGACTTCCAGGCCCAAGAGGTCACACAGTCATGCCCAGCAAAGTAGCTCTGGGCCTGGGCACACTTCACGCAGTTTGACCATTTAAATAAAACTAGAAACAGACTTCCAGGCCCAAGAAGTCACACAGTCATGCCCAGCAAAGTAGCTCTGGGCCTGGGCACACTTCACGCAGTTTGACCCTTTAGATAATACTACAACCAGACTTCCAGGCCCAAGAGGTCACACAGTCGTGCCCAACAAAGTAGTGCTGAGACAGGGCACACTTCATGCACTTTGTGCGTTTAAATAATACTACAGCCAGATTTCCAAGCCCAAGAGGTCACACAGTCATGCCCAGCTAAGTAGCTCTGGGCCTGGGCACAATTCACGCAGTTTGACCCTTTAAATAAAACTAGAAACAGACTTCCAGGCCCAAGAGGTCACACAGTCATGCCCAGCTAAGTAGCTCTGGGCCTGGGCACAATTCACGCAGTTTGACCCTTTAAATAAAACTAGAAACAGACTTCCTGGCCCAAGAGGTCACACAGTCATACTCAGCAAGGTTGCGTTAAACCTGGGCACACTTCACGCAGTTTGACCATTTAAATAAAACTAGAAACAGACTTCCAGGCCCAAGAGGTCACACAGTCATGCCCAGCAAAGTAGCTCTGGGCCTGCGCACACTTCACGCAGTTTGACCCTTTAGATAATACTACAGCCAGATTTCCAAGCCCAAGAGGTCACACAGTCATGCCCAGCTAAGTAGCTCTGGGCCTGGGCACAATTCACGCAGTTTGACCCTTTAAATAAAACTAGAAACAGACTTCCAGGCCCAAGAGGTCACACAGTCATGCCCAGCAAAGTAGCTCTGGGCTTGCGCACACTTCACGCAGTTTGACCCTTTGACCATTTTTGGCAGATTTCACCACGTTATTACGAACGTGGATACGTTATCTTAGAATTATAAGCAGTGTGAGATGTGAAGCTAAGTGAAGCACATGTGCAGAATTTCTAACAATAGCCTGTTTTGTATAGCCTGGCTAACTGACCAATCAGTGAAATGAAATGTGGTTGCTGAGCCTGTTGCAGCTGGGTCAATTTAATTTGGTTTCATTGTGTTTAATTTTAAACTCAGCTGCGTGCCATAAGACACAAGTTTATCTGAGCATTTTTTGTTTTAATGCCGACTTAACCTAGCCATGTTTTACAGTTATCTTGAAATAATTAAGGTTCATCGCTAGAGGGTGCTGTTCATCTTTTTTTTCTTTTTCTTTTTTGTATTATTGATCAGGAAAAAACTATAAAATAGATGAAGTGGACGCAAACCTTGCCTAGCCAAATCATACATGCAGGGCCTAATCAGAATTGCTCATGGGCGTAGCCATATGAGCAAAGGGGGAATCGTGGACAGCATATTAAAGTTGCGCCAGAACTCACAATACTTACCCAAAACTTTTGTTCCAGCTGTCTTGTTTGTGCGCAGCACTCCCCAAAGGGAACCAAGCACGGTGGACAGGACCACACCAAGTCCTGTTAACAACCCACACTGCTGTCAAAATAGAAGGACGAGGAACCTGGGTACATCACACACACTGTAAGAAGGCTCCGACACCAGCCCCAACTCCAAGCAGCAGCACCCCAACAGACTAGGTCGGAACTGTGTTGAGTAGGGTGTTAAAGGCAAGGCCTACCCTTTCGACACTCGGAACCGTCAACCTCTCGCCTCTTGCTGATCCTGCCGACTACACCAATTTCTGTGGTGGAATTTTGAATAAACAGCAAGTCAGACGTGATTAAAAGAGTAATTTTATAAAGAAAATAAGGCATACAAAACACAGCTGTGTGAGAGCTAATGCTCTAAGCAAAAGTTCTAAAGGGGTAGACTGGCTCTGCTCCTTATACCTAAACTTCACATCCTGGAAGGGATGTCCTGTCATCCTGTATACCCATTTCCTGCTCCTTGTTGCACTAAGCACTTCTGCACATATCAGGATGCTCTGTTCCACCAGGACAGACACAGTTTGCTAGATCCTCTTTATCAGGATTAGTCGCACGACACATGCAAGATCACGAAGCAGCTGATTCAGCAGTCGTTTTGTTCACACAATATACAAAGACAGAATGTGCAGACTAAACTATTCATATAGGATTACATAGAGAAAGGATTAACATGATTATATATGAATCACATGATAATACATGATCGAATAATAATTTCCATCACACTAGAAACAGACCTCCAGGCCCAAGAGGTCACACAGTCGTGCCCAGCAAAGTAGTGCTGGGCCAGGGCACACTTCATGCACTTTGTGCCTTTAAATAATACTACAACCAGATTTCCAAGCCCAAGAGGTCACACAGTCATGCCCAGCAAAGTAGCTCTGGGCCTGGGCACACTTCACGCAGTTTGACCCTTTGAATAATACTACAACCAGACTTCCAGGCCCAATAGGTCACACAGTCATACTCAGCAAGGTTGCGTTAAACCTGGGAACACTTCACGCAGTTTGACCATTTAAATAAAACTAGAAACAGACTTCCAGGCCCAAGAGGTCACACAGTCATGCCCAGCAAAGTAGCTCTGGGCCTGGGCACACTTGACGCAGTTTGACCCTTTAAATAATACTAAAACCAGACTTCCAGGCCCAAGAGGTCACACAGTCAGGCCCAGCAAAGTAGCTCTGGGCCTGGGCACACTTCACGCAGTTTGACCCTTTGAATAATACTACAACCAGACTTCCAGGCCCAATAGGTCACACAGTCGTGCCCAACAAAGTAGTGCTGAGACAGGGCACACTTCATGCACTTTGTGCGTTTAAATAATACTACAGCCAGATTTCCAAGCCCAAGAGGTCACACAGTCATGCCCAGCTAAGTAGCTCTGGGCCTGGGCACAATTCACGCAGTTTGACCCTTTAAATAAAACTAGAAACAGACTTCCAGGCCCAAGAGGTCACACAGTCATGCCCAGCTAAGTAGCTCTGGGCCTGGGCACAATTCACGCAGTTTGACCCTTTAAATAAAACTAGAAACAGACTTCCTGGCCCAAGAGGTCACACAGTCATACTCAGCAAGGTTGCGTTAAACCTGGGCACACTTCACGCAGTTTGACCATTTAAATAAAACTAGAAACAGACTTCCAGGCCCAAGAGGTCACACAGTCATGCCCAGCAAAGTAGCTCTGGGCCTGCGCACACTTCACGCAGTTTGACCCTTTAGATAATACTACAACCAGACTTCCAGGCCCAAGAGGTCACACAGTCATGCCCAGCAAAGTAGCTCTGGGCTTGCGCACACTTCACGCAGTTTGACCCTTTGACCATTTTTGGCAGATTTCACCACGTTATTACGAACGTGGATACGTTATCTTAGAATTATAAGCAGTGTGAGATGTGAAGCTAAGTGAAGCACATGTGCAGAATTTCTAACAATAGCCTGTTTTGTATAGCCTGGCTAACTGACCAATCAGTGAAATGAAATGTGGTTGCTGAGCCTGTTGCAGCTGGGTCAATTTAATTTGGTTTCATTGTGTTTAATTTTAAACTCAGCTGCGTGCCATGAGACACAAGTTTATCTGAGCATTTTTTGTTTTAATGCCGACTTAACCTAGCCATGTTTTACAGTTATCTTGAAATAATTAAGGTTCATCGCTAGAGGGTGCTGTTCATCTTTTTTTTCTTTTTCTTTTTTGTATTATTGATCAGGAAAAAACTATAAAATAGATGAAGTGGACGCAAACCTTGCCTAGCCAAATCATACATGCAGGGCCTAATCAGAATTGCTCATGGGCGTAGCCATATGAGCAAAGGGGGAATCGTGGACAGCATATTAAAGTTGCGCCAGAACTCACAATACTTACCCAAAACTTTTGTTCCAGCTGTCTTGTTTGTGCGCAGCACTCCCCAAAGGGAACCAAGCACGGTGGACAGGACCACACCAAGTCCTGTTAACAACCCACACTGCTGTCAAAATAGAAGGACGAGGAACCTGGGTACATCACACACACTGTAAGAAGGCTCCGACACCAGCCCCAACTCCAAGCAGCAGCACCCCAACAGACTAGGTCGGAACTGTGTTGAGTAGGGTGTTAAAGGCAAGGCCTACCCTTTCGACACTCGGAACCGTCAACCTCTCGCCTCTTGCTGATCCTGCCGACTACACCAATTTCTGTGGTGGAATTTTGAATAAACAGCAAGTCAGACGTGATTAAAAGAGTAATTTTATAAAGAAAATAAGGCATACAAAACACAGCTGTGTGAGAGCTAATGCTCTAAGCAAAAGTTCTAAAGGGGTAGACTGGCTCTGCTCCTTATACCTAAACTTCACATCCTGGAAGGGATGTCCTGTCATCCTGTATACCCATTTCCTGCTCCTTGTTGCACTAAGCACTTCTGCACATATCAGGATGCTCTGTTCCACCAGGACAGACACAGTTTGCTAGATCCTCTTTATCAGGATTAGTCGCACGACACATGCAAGATCACGAAGCAGCTGATTCAGCAGTCGTTTTGTTCACACAATATACAAAGACAGAATGTGCAGACTAAACTATTCATATAGGATTACATAGAGAAAGGATTAACATGATTATATATGAATCACATGATAATACATGATCGAATAATAATTTCCATCACACTAGAAACAGACCTCCAGGCCCAAGAGGTCACACAGTCGTGCCCAGCAAAGTAGTGCTGGGCCAGGGCACACTTCATGCACTTTGTGCCTTTAAATAATACTACAACCAGATTTCCAAGCCCAAGAGGTCACACAGTCATGCCCAGCAAAGTAGTGCTGGGCCAGGGCACACTTCATGCACTTTGTGCCTTTAAATAATACTACAACCAGATTTCCAAGCCCAAGAGGTCACACAGTCATGCCCAGCAAAGTAGCTCTGGGCCTGGGCACACTTCACGCAGTTTGACCCTTTGACCATTTTTGGCAGATTTCACCACGTTATTACGAACGTGGATACGTTATCTTAGAATTATAAGCAGTGTGAGATGTGAAGCTAAGTGAAGCACATGTGCAGAATTTCTAACAATAGCCTGTTTTGTATAGCCTGGCTAACTGACCAATCAGTGAAATGAAATGTGGTTGCTGAGCCTGTTGCAGCTGGGTCAATTTAATTTGGTTTCATTGTGTTTAATTTTAAACTCAGCTGCGTGCCATGAGACACAAGTTTATCTGAGCATTTTTTCTTTTAATGCCGACTTAACCTAGCCATGTTTTACAGTTATCTTGAAATAATTAAGGTTCATCGCTAGAGGGTGCTGTTCATCTTTTTTTTCTTTTTCTTTTTTGTATTATTGATCAGGAAAAAACTATAAAATAGATGAAGTGGACGCAAACCTTGCCTAGCCAAATCATACATGCAGGGCCTAATCAGAATTGCTCATGGGCGTAGCCATATGAGCAAAGGGGGAATCGTGGACAGCATATTAAAGTTGCGCCAGAACTCACAATACTTACCCAAAACTTTTGTTCCAGCTGTCTTGTTTGTGCGCAGCACTCCCCAAAGGGAACCAAGCACGGTGGACAGGACCACACCAAGTCCTGTTAACAACCCACACTGCTGTCAAAATAGAAGGACGAGGAACCTGGGTACATCACACACACTGTAAGAAGGCTCCGACACCAGCCCCAACTCCAAGCAGCAGCGCCCCAACAGACTAGGTCGGAACTGTGTTGAGTAGGGTGTTAAAGGCAAGGCCTACCCTTTCGACACTCGGAACCGTCAACCTCTCGCCTCTTGCTGATCCTGCCGACTACACCAATTTCTGTGGTGGAATTTTGAATAAACAGCAAGTCAGACGTGATTAAAAGAGTAATTTAATAAAGAAAATAAGGCATACAAAACACAGCTGTGTGAGAGCTAATGCTCTAAGCAAACGTTCTAAAGGGGTAGACTGGCTCTGCTCCTTATACCTAAACTTCACATCCTGGAAGGGATGTCCTGTCATCCTGTATACCCATTTCCTGCTCCTTGTTGCACTAAGCACTTCTGCACATATCAGGATGCTCTGTTCCACCAGGACAGACACAGTTTGCTAGATCCTCTTTATCAGGATTAGTCGCACGACACATGCAAGATCACGAAGCAGCTGATTCAGCAGTCCTTTTGTTCACACAATATACAAAGACAGAATGTGCAGACTAATCTATTCATATAGGATTACATAGAGAAAGGATTAACATGATTATATATGAATCACATGATAATACATGATCGAATAATAATTTCCATCACACTAGAAACAGACCTCCAGGCCCAAGAGGTCACACAGTCGTGCCCAGCAAAGTAGTGCTGGGCCAGGGCACACTTCATGCACTTTGTGCCTTTAAATAATACTACAACCAGATTTCCAAGCCCAAGAGGTCACACAGTCATGCCCAGCAAAGTAGCTCTGGGCCTGGGCACACTTCACGCAGTTTGACCCTTTGAATAATACTACAACCAGACTTCCAGGCCCAATAGGTCACACAGTCGTGCCCAACAAAGTAGTGCTGGGACAGGGCACACTTCATGCACTTTGTGCGTTTAAATAATACTACAGCCAGATTTCCAAGCCCAAGAGGTCACACAGTCATGCCCAGCTAAGTAGCTCTGGGCCTGGGCACAATTCACGCAGTTTGACCCTTTAAATAAAACTAGAAACAGACTTCCTGGCCCAAGAGGTCACACAGTCATACTCAGCAAGGTTGCTTTAAACCTGGGCACACTTCACGCAGTTTGACCATTTAAATAAAACTAGAAACAGACTTCCAGGCCCAAGAGGTCACACAGTCATGCCCAGCAAAGTAGCTCTGGGCCTGGGCACACTTCACGCAGTTTGACCCTTTAGATAATACTACAACCAGACATCCAGGCCCAAGAGGTCACACAGTCATGCCCAGCAAAGTAGCTCTGGGCCTGGGCACACTTGACGCAGTTTGACCCTTTAAATAATACTAAAACCAGACTTCCAAGCCCAAGCGGTCACACAGTCAGGCCCAGCAAAGTAGCTCTGGGCCTGGGCACACTTCATGCAGTTTGACCCTTTAAATAAAACTAGAAACAGACTTCCTGGCCCAAGAGGTCACACAGTCATGCCCAGCAAAGTAGCTCTGGGCCTGGGCACACTTCACGCAGTTTGACCATTTAAATAAAACTAGAAACAGACTTCCAGGCCCAAGAAGTCACACAGTCATGCCCAGCAAAGTAGCTCTGGGCCTGGGCACACTTCACGCAGTTTGACCATTTAAATAAAACTAGAAACAGACTTCCAGGCCCAAGAAGTCACACAGTCATGCCCAGCAAAGTAGCTCTGGGCCTGGGCACACTTCACGCAGTTTGACCCTTTAGATAATACTACAACCAGACTTCCAGGCCCAAGAGGTCACACAGTCGTGCCCAACAAAGTAGTGCTGAGACAGGGCACACTTCATGCACTTTGTGCGTTTAAATAATACTACAGCCAGATTTCCAAGCCCAAGAGGTCACACAGTCATGCCCAGCTAAGTAGCTCTGGGCCTGGGCACAATTCACGCAGTTTGACCCTTTAAATAAAACTAGAAACAGACTTCCAGGCCCAAGAGGTCACACAGTCATGCCCAGCTAAGTAGCTCTGGGCCTGGGCACAATTCACGCAGTTTGACCCTTTAAATAAAACTAGAAACAGACTTCCTGGCCCAAGAGGTCACACAGTCATACTCAGCAAGGTTGCGTTAAACCTGGGCACACTTCACGCAGTTTGACCATTTAAATAAAACTAGAAACAGACTTCCAGGCCCAAGAGGTCACACAGTCATGCCCAGCAAAGTAGCTCTGGGCCTGCGCACACTTCACGCAGTTTGACCCTTTAGATAATACTACAGCCAGATTTCCAAGCCCAAGAGGTCACACAGTCATGCCCAGCTAAGTAGCTCTGGGCCTGGGCACAATTCACGCAGTTTGACCCTTTAAATAAAACTAGAAACAGACTTCCAGGCCCAAGAGGTCACACAGTCATGCCCAGCAAAGTAGCTCTGGGCTTGCGCACACTTCACGCAGTTTGACCCTTTGACCATTTTTGGCAGATTTCACCACGTTATTACGAACGTGGATACGTTATCTTAGAATTATAAGCAGTGTGAGATGTGAAGCTAAGTGAAGCACATGTGCAGAATTTCTAACAATAGCCTGTTTTGTATAGCCTGGCTAACTGACCAATCAGTGAAATGAAATGTGGTTGCTGAGCCTGTTGCAGCTGGGTCAATTTAATTTGGTTTCATTGTGTTTAATTTTAAACTCAGCTGCGTGCCATAAGACACAAGTTTATCTGAGCATTTTTTGTTTTAATGCCGACTTAACCTAGCCATGTTTTACAGTTATCTTGAAATAATTAAGGTTCATCGCTAGAGGGTGCTGTTCATCTTTTTTTTCTTTTTCTTTTTTGTATTATTGATCAGGAAAAAACTATAAAATAGATGAAGTGGACGCAAACCTTGCCTAGCCAAATCATACATGCAGGGCCTAATCAGAATTGCTCATGGGCGTAGCCATATGAGCAAAGGGGGAATCGTGGACAGCATATTAAAGTTGCGCCAGAACTCACAATACTTACCCAAAACTTTTGTTCCAGCTGTCTTGTTTGTGCGCAGCACTCCCCAAAGGGAACCAAGCACGGTGGACAGGACCACACCAAGTCCTGTTAACAACCCACACTGCTGTCAAAATAGAAGGACGAGGAACCTGGGTACATCACACACACTGTAAGAAGGCTCCGACACCAGCCCCAACTCCAAGCAGCAGCACCCCAACAGACTAGGTCGGAACTGTGTTGAGTAGGGTGTTAAAGGCAAGGCCTACCCTTTCGACACTCGGAACCGTCAACCTCTCGCCTCTTGCTGATCCTGCCGACTACACCAATTTCTGTGGTGGAATTTTGAATAAACAGCAAGTCAGACGTGATTAAAAGAGTAATTTTATAAAGAAAATAAGGCATACAAAACACAGCTGTGTGAGAGCTAATGCTCTAAGCAAAAGTTCTAAAGGGGTAGACTGGCTCTGCTCCTTATACCTAAACTTCACATCCTGGAAGGGATGTCCTGTCATCCTGTATACCCATTTCCTGCTCCTTGTTGCACTAAGCACTTCTGCACATATCAGGATGCTCTGTTCCACCAGGACAGACACAGTTTGCTAGATCCTCTTTATCAGGATTAGTCGCACGACACATGCAAGATCACGAAGCAGCTGATTCAGCAGTCGTTTTGTTCACACAATATACAAAGACAGAATGTGCAGACTAAACTATTCATATAGGATTACATAGAGAAAGGATTAACATGATTATATATGAATCACATGATAATACATGATCGAATAATAATTTCCATCACACTAGAAACAGACCTCCAGGCCCAAGAGGTCACACAGTCGTGCCCAGCAAAGTAGTGCTGGGCCAGGGCACACTTCATGCACTTTGTGCCTTTAAATAATACTACAACCAGATTTCCAAGCCCAAGAGGTCACACAGTCATGCCCAGCAAAGTAGCTCTGGGCCTGGGCACACTTCACGCAGTTTGACCCTTTGAATAATACTACAACCAGACTTCCAGGCCCAATAGGTCACACAGTCATACTCAGCAAGGTTGCGTTAAACCTGGGAACACTTCACGCAGTTTGACCATTTAAATAAAACTAGAAACAGACTTCCAGGCCCAAGAGGTCACACAGTCATGCCCAGCAAAGTAGCTCTGGGCCTGGGCACACTTGACGCAGTTTGACCCTTTAAATAATACTAAAACCAGACTTCCAGGCCCAAGAGGTCACACAGTCAGGCCCAGCAAAGTAGCTCTGGGCCTGGGCACACTTCACGCAGTTTGACCCTTTGAATAATACTACAACCAGACTTCCAGGCCCAATAGGTCACACAGTCGTGCCCAACAAAGTAGTTCTGGGCCTGGGCACACTTCACGCAGTTTGACCCTTTAAATAATACTACAGCCAGATTTCCAAGCCCAAGAGGTCACACAGTCATGCCCAGCTAAGTAGCTCTGGGCCTGGGCACAATTCACGCAGTTTGACCCTTTAAATAAAACTAGAAACAGACTTCCAGGCCCAAGAGGTCACACAGTCATGCCCAGCTAAGTAGCTCTGGGCCTGGGCACAATTCACGCAGTTTGACCCTTTAAATAAAACTAGAAACAGACTTCCTGGCCCAAGAGGTCACACAGTCATACTCAGCAAGGTTGCGTTAAACCTGGGCACACTTCACGCAGTTTGACCATTTAAATAAAACTAGAAACAGACTTCCAGGCCCAAGAGGTCACACAGTCATGCCCAGCAAAGTAGCTCTGGGCCTGCGCACACTTCACGCAGTTTGACCCTTTAAATAAAACTAGAAACAGACTTCCAGGCCCAAGAGGTCACACAGTCATGCCCAGCAAAGTAGCTCTGGGCTTGCGCACACTTCACGCAGTTTGACCCTTTGACCATTTTTGGCAGATTTCACCACGTTATTACGAACGTGGATACGTTATCTTAGAATTATAAGCAGTGTGAGATGTGAAGCTAAGTGAAGCACATGTGCAGAATTTCTAACAATAGCCTGTTTTGTATAGCCTGGCTAACTGACCAATCAGTGAAATGAAATGTGGTTGCTGAGCCTGTTGCAGCTGGGTCAATTTAATTTGGTTTCATTGCGTTTAATTTTAAACTCAGCTGCATGCCATGAGACACAAGTTTATCTGAGCATTTTTTGTTTTAATGCCGACTTAACCTAGCCATGTTTTACAGTTATCTTGAAATAATTAAGGTTCATCGCTAGAGGGTGCTGTTCATCTTTTTTTTCTTTTTCTTTTTTGTATTATTGATCAGGAAAAAACTATAAAATAGATGAAGTGGACGCAAACCTTGCCTAGCCAAATCATACATGCAGGGCCTAATCAGAATTGCTCATGGGCGTAGCCATATGAGCAAAGGGGGAATCGTGGACAGCATATTAAAGTTGCGCCAGAACTCACAATACTTACCCAAAACTTTTGTTCCAGCTGTCTTGTTTGTGCGCAGCACTCCCCAAAGGGAACCAAGCACGGTGGACAGGACCACACCAAGTCCTGTTAACAACCCACACTGCTGTCAAAATAGAAGGACGAGGAACCTGGGTACATCACACACACTGTAAGAAGGCTCCGACACCAGCCCCAACTCCAAGCAGCAGCACCCCAACAGACTAGGTCGGAACTGTGTTGAGTAGGGTGTTAAAGGCAAGGCCTACCCTTTCGACACTCGGAACCGTCAACCTCTCGCCTCTTGCTGATCCTGCCGACTACACCAATTTCTGTGGTGGAATTTTGAATAAACAGCAAGTCAGACGTGATTAAAAGAGTAATTTTATAAAGAAAATAAGGCATACAAAACACAGCTGTGTGAGAGCTAATGCTCTAAGCAAAAGTTCTAAAGGGGTAGACTGGCTCTGCTCCTTATACCTAAACTTCACATCCTGGAAGGGATGTCCTGTCATCCTGTATACCCATTTCCTGCTCCTTGTTGCACTAAGCACTTCTGCACATATCAGGATGCTCTGTTCCACCAGGACAGACACAGTTTGCTAGATCCTCTTTATCAGGATTAGTCGCACGACACATGCAAGATCACGAAGCAGCTGATTCAGCAGTCGTTTTGTTCACACAATATACAAAGACAGAATGTGCAGACTAAACTATTCATATAGGATTACATAGAGAAAGGATTAACATGATTATATATGAATCACATGATAATACATGATCGAATAATAATTTCCATCACACTAGAAACAGACCTCCAGGCCCAAGAGGTCACACAGTCGTGCCCAGCAAAGTAGTGCTGGGCCAGGGCACACTTCATGCACTTTGTGCCTTTAAATAATACTACAACCAGATTTCCAAGCCCAAGAGGTCACACAGTCATGCCCAGCAAAGTAGCTCTGGGCCTGGGCACACTTCACGCAGTTTGACCCTTTGAATAATACTACAACCAGACTTCCAGGCCCAATAGGTCACACAGTCATACTCAGCAAGGTTGCGTTAAACCTGGGAACACTTCACGCAGTTTGACCATTTAAATAAAACTAGAAACAGACTTCCAGGCCCAAGAGGTCACACAGTCATGCCCAGCAAAGTAGCTCTGGGCCTGGGCACACTTGACGCAGTTTGACCCTTTAAATAATACTAAAACCAGACTTCCAGGCCCAAGAGGTCACACAGTCAGGCCCAGCAAAGTAGCTCTGGGCCTGGGCACACTTCACGCAGTTTGACCCTTTGAATAATACTACAAC
The DNA here is from genome assembly GCF_041902795.1 of Electrophorus electricus. Taxonomy (NCBI): domain Eukaryota; kingdom Metazoa; phylum Chordata; class Actinopteri; order Gymnotiformes; family Gymnotidae; genus Electrophorus; species Electrophorus electricus. The sequence continues at coordinate 366 of NW_027658653.1, read as the reverse complement.
CAGACTTCCAGGCCCAATAGGTCACACAGTCGTGCCCAACAAAGTAGTGCTGAGACAGGGCACACTTCATGCACTTTGTGCGTTTAAATAATACTACAGCCAGATTTCCAAGCCCAAGAGGTCACACAGTCATGCCCAGCTAAGTAGCTCTGGGCCTGGGCACAATTCACGCAGTTTGACCCTTTAAATAAAACTAGAAACAGACTTCCAGGCCCAAGAGGTCACACAGTCATGCCCAGCAAAGTAGCTCTGGGCTTGCGCACACTTCACGCAGTTTGACCCTTTGACCATTTTTGGCAGATTTCACCACGTTATTACGAACGTGGATACGTTATCTTAGAATTATAAGCAGTGTGAGATGTGAAG
>NW_027658652.1:7500-26241 GCF_041902795.1 Electrophorus electricus | reverse complement strand
AAATGAGTTTTTTCATGATGTAACAGTCATCTGCTCCACTGCAACAGTAAATATCTCCCTTATCTTAGTGCTCACATTATCAAGCAGCTCCAGCATAATAAGAAGAAATTATTGAACACGTTTGTGTCACAGGCCTGCTGTAGGAAGCATTGTGCATTTCTCTGGGAAGGTTTGTAACCACACAAAGCCCTGAGGATTATTTAACCCCCAGCTGCCCAAAGAAATGTGCAAATCTTTATTAACTCCATTTTAAGAAGAAGACATAACCTCAGAAATGTGACTTACACTTCAGGGTTAGGGAAGAAAAAAACAGTTGTTGCCTTCACACATATAATGCTTTAACCAAACATTTTCTGGCTAATAATCTTCATCATCATCATCATCATCATCATCATCATCATCATCATCATCATCATCATCATCATAAAGTCATTAGGAAACAGGCAATAGATCAAGACTGAGAGATTAATAAGAATAATTTTCTGGTTTGAGTTAAATTACTGGATAGGTCTAAAATCCCATATAACTATGTTAGCACACAGGGGTGGGCAGGGAAACACCCCATTCCTGAGCACAGTGAAGAATCCTGGAAGAGGCATGGCATGGTTTAGATTGTGAGGGGTTGGGAAACTTGTGAGAGTCGTGGGTGAGGTTGTGAAAGTCATGGTTTAGATTGTGAGAGTCATGGTTTGGTTTGTGAGAGTCATGGTTTGGTTTGTGAGAGTCATGGTTTAGGCTGAGCTTGAAGGATACATTGTGCTCAGTTGGTAGTTTTCTTCAATAGAAAACTTGTTTTATTGTCTGAATGCTCAAGGGGTGCGTCTGGACCAATCCCCACTGTCCTCCTGACCCCTAAGAACACACCCAGATGCTAAAGCATTTAACCACATTACTGTCTGCATGCAAAACATTCACCAAATAGTTGAGGTTATGAACTGGCACACAACACTGTCACTATGCTTCAGACTTCCTGGCTTTGACTTGATGTGTAATGGGTAAGCATGCAGTGAAGTGTGAGTTTTCAATGTGAGGGGCTCATGTTGGTGAGGGATAAGGAGGGAAGATGGAAAGGGCTGATGGGCTGATTTCAGCCAAGACTGGCCCCAATTTTGGCCAGGTGACCCCTGTTTCACAGACTGCTGAGATCTTTTGGATTATATTTGCACAAAATCTTTACCACTTTACTGGTTTCTTTACAGTGCAGAGAAACCACACCTGTCATGTGTTACTCAGCAGAGACAAGAGCTACAGAACCCATGGAAGGCAACCTCTTACAAAATTCTCTTTCATAAATCTATTAACCCGGTCGGCTAAGTACTTTTCCTTCAGTGTTCCCATTTCACCTCGATGTCGGTCCAAGCCCGTAGGTGCGATCTGTTTCATCTCCTAGTGGGCTACCATCTACAGAGCACACAGGCTGACATGGCTGGGCTAAAAGGCCTGCACTGCCGACTGTAAGCTCAGGCTGAGCGGATCAAGTTTCTTTTTAAAGAGCTGTGGGAACAGAAGTGTTACAATCAGCGGGAACAATTGCAAACACATTCCGGGAAAGAACAATCCAAGGCCCAGTACCGGGCATGGAAGTCCATCTCATCCATCAGCCATGATATGTACAGGAAAAGGAGTTCTTTCTTAATCTGGTTAGGACTCTCTGGCCGCAGTGCATTCTCCACTGCCCCCATCCTGCCCCCATCTGTCTTTGAATGAGGCAGTAATGTGTTCTTAAGTGAGTTATGCCGTTATACAGATTTGATTTGCTCCTCAAACATTACATCACTCTTCATGCCGTATCTCGTGTTTAATTAGTTGGGATCGCATTCGGGGCACAGCGAGTCGAGTCCCACACCAAGGTTACTGGAAAGTCCCGTCCACGCTACCTCTCACTTAATTTCCCTGTCTGATTAAAGCTGTTGTGCTGAAATGATGATCAGTATAAATACCCTTCTTACTCAGAGTTCCCGACTGGGCAGCCTTTGAAACTTACTGCAGCGTTAGATTCCGTACCATGCACATTCCAGTAGAAGATACTGCTTTGTTCAGTCTGACCTATTCCAAAGAGTCCACCTATAGGATAGGTGCAGACTTTCTCAGAGAGAGATGTATGTAGCTAGTCTCTGACACTGGCAGCATTGCTAAATCAAGCTGCACATCCGCAGCCCTGCAACTTCAGATCTCTGCTTCAAAGTCTGAACAGAGCCAGAGCGCACATCGCAAAAATAATTCATGAAAAACATTTTGACTCTAAGATTGTTTGCACATTTGTACACTATGACCTCTGCCATTAATATCTATTTGAGTATATGGCTGTGTGGATGGTGGAACTGTCACATTTAAAGACCCCTCATGGAAAGGTCATTGATTTTGCAGTTTATATCCTGGGACTTTCCTGTATCTAAGAAAACAATCTCTGGGGTAGGTGCAGAAAAAACAAAAAAGTTTTTAGCAATCTTCAAAGTGTGTTTGGATGTGAGGCTCTGTTGTCCCCCTGTCTCTTTCACCTGGCACTGTCTTTAGTGCTTTCTCAGAACTATTCAGGCTGCGAGGATCATTTAGCTGCAGTCAAAGCTATCAGGCACTCCTAACTTCTAAAGCTCATCTGATCTGTTTGAGATGGAGGCATGGTCAGGAAAGCTGCTCTAGAACAAAAGATCTGTCAAAGAATCCTGAACTGTCACAAACACTTTCTAACTACAGAGTGACTTATAGTGGAATCTGATGGAGTGTTTCTCTGAAAGGCAGTTTAGCACCTGTCAGACCTTCAGGTCCTGCAAAGTGAAGGTTGAGAAGTACAGAATACAAATTTGGGCATCTTGGAATCTCTGTGATCAATTAGACCAACTTTGAGTTATGTATATGAACACCTATGTTGTAATCTGCTTCAGATTCAACTGTATATGTATGACTTTGTATGCACATGAAGCAACACATCTCTTTGTATGGAGAATTTTCATGATAGTTGACACATTATTCAGTGATCAGAGAGATTGCCCAGGTGCATACAGGTAGCTAAATAATGATAGCAGTTATGGTCCTGTTGAATTTTAACCTGGCCTGACATGGACAAGCCACTGGGCAGTTTAGAAATGTGAAGATGAATTTTAAATATGAGCATAACATTATCATCTTCTTTCCATTGTTCCTGGTGATGGTCAAGGTGGTAGCAGGCTCGGAAGATCAGACCAGACTTTTCTATCTCCTCTGACAGATTCCAGCTCCTCCTGTGGGACATCCAGATGCTCCCAGGCCAGGTGTGAGGTATAATCCTTCCAGCAGGTCTTAGGTTTGCCTCTGGGTCTCCTTCCAGTGGGTTGTACTTGGAACAACTGTAGTGGGAGCTAGTCAACCTTATTTGATTCCCAAACCACCTAAATTGGCTCCTCTCAGACTTGAGGAGCAGTGGTTCTACTCCAGTGGCAGTACTTCACTGGTTCTACTCCAGTAGTTCTACTCCACTGCCTCTACTCCACTGGTTCTACTCCAGTGGTTGTACTTCACTGGTTCTACTCCAGTGGCTATGCTCCAGTGGCTGTACTTCACTGGTTCTATTCCAGTGGCTCTACTCCAGTGGCTGAATTCTGAGGCATTTCCAGATTTCAGAGCTCAGCACTGTATCACAGCATGAGAATCCATCAAACATGTGCAGAAACCTAATTTCCTCTGCTTTTATTTGTGATCTTATTTAGGTCACTACCCATATGGCCATAGGAGAACATGGGGGCATAGACTGCACAGAGCGGTTAGTTCTTGGGCTAACCTCTAATCCAGATTTAGAGGAACTAATCTTCATCCCAGCTGCTTCATCCCATCTGCAGAGCATTCAAGTGTCAAAGGTCTCAGAAGATGGTAAGAGGATGTCAGGATGTCAACTTCTAATAATAGAGATGCCACCTCTAACTCTCTTTACCAAAAACCACTGCAGCCTCAACTGTGCTGTATCCTGTCCATGGAGACAAGGCACATCCAACCATTTATCACTTCCCACATTTATGCCTCCACAGGTAGGGGAGTTCTTACAGTTACAGTAAATTATGTGCATACATGTGCTGTCACTCAATCCAGAACTTGTGCTCTCTGGCCAATCACCAACCTGCTGGTTAGTTTAAAGAGAAGAAGGCTTCACCCTGTTATCAGGTGTTTGTTGTGTACTCCGGTAATGTACAACAAGGTTAAATTTGACTTAACAAAATGATTCAAGCAAGCAAGTCCTCAGCTGCTAACAAGCTGCTGGTTTACAGACCTTGCTGATGGCTGAATCTCTATGAGATTCCCAATCCTTCTGAGTCAACCATGATTCTCTGGGAAGAAATCACATGCTGAAACCTCAGTTGTGCCTTGAACACCAAACTCCTTGTTTGAAACCATGTGCGGTGTGTTTTGCTGGGATGTTCATTTTTTGTGTACTTAGAGCGTTCCTTAGCTTGCAAGCTATTGGGACAATCTGCACCAACAGATTAACACACAACTGTGCAGCTGGGCTATGTTACATCTAGAATAGTTTATTCTGCAGTATACTGCAGTCGGTTAGTGTGAACTTTGATACTGGGATCAAGTTTAACAGATTAGATCAGTTGAGGAAAGAAATCTCAGTGTGCTGCCTGATCTCTCTGCTTTGTCTCTCCTTTTATCTCTTAAGTCACTTTTGGTTTATGGCAGTGCTTCATGACATACAGGCCTGTCCACTGGTTCTTTGAGGAATACCTCAAAGTTTTCCTTCCACTGCTCAAAATACCTTCAGTAGATGTCAGCACTTCCCCACACCTGCTCAGAACAGCTTTGATGAGGGTGCTGTTGTGTCTTCCCCTCGTGAGGTGTTGAACAGTTTGCCTAATCACCTCTGGGGCCACCCAAACATCTTTCTGCATGGCCTCTCCAAACTCCTCCAGAGAATGAGCATTCAACTCAGCACCTGCCTTGGCTGCAGCCTGTCTGGCCCTCTGATACCTCTCAAATGAGTCAGGAGATCACAGATCTCTCTGAGAGCGCTGCTTGCAAAGTCACCTTCTTCAACCTGACAGCTTTACTCAGCACCGGTGTCCACTGACATATCCTAGGACCACAGCCATGACAGGCACAGAAAGCCTTTTGGTCACAGCCGATTGGGGCTGATTCTACAACTGAGGATTTTAATGTGCATCTAGACTCAGTGTCTCCTCCCTGACAAAGTGCTTGGTCCTGTCAGAGGTGGAAGTTGGAATCATCTCTCAAAGAGTGACCTTCCAGACATTCCTCACCAATGCAGACATCTCTCTTGGGTTGACCAGGAGTGTTATAAGGATCCCTTTGTTTAAATGAGTTTATTGACCTTCCATGACTGGCACAGAAATCTAACGACACAGGTTCTTCCCAACACAGGTTCAGATTAAAGGAGGCCATTCCTCCCATTCATGTCCGTACATTTACATTTCTGGAATTTAGCTGATGCTTTTATCCAAAGCGACATACAATTATGATTGAGTACAACTTGAGCACCTGAAGCCTTTTGCTCAGGGGCCCAACAGTGGCAACTTGGCTAAAGTGGGGCTTGAACCACTGAGCTTATCCTTCCAGGTATCTTCGTCACTCCTAACATGGATGTTCTAGTCCCTACCTTTCCATCTCACTCAGGAATTCAGGCTCTTTCCCTGCCAAAGAAGTGACACTCCATGTCCCTAGAGTCATTTTCCATCACCAAAGTCTAGTCCATCTGAAAAAATCTAAATCATGCCTGCCTCACAGCTGACATGGCCCCCGACTACAAACCCGCCCCGCTCCACCCAAACACCTGCGGGTGCTGAATCCAGCCCGGGTTTTGTGGTTAGCCTCAGCTGGGCTGTAGGAGCATGTCCCAGTGGCTCTATTCCAGGCAGGGTGCTCTGGGGATCTGTTGGACTGCTTTTTGTCTGACATTTTTATGTCATATAATAATCTGAAAGTTCAAATGAAGCAGAATTAAATGAGAGCAATCTCTGATCCATGATGCCAATTTTATTAAGTAGGATTCTCCATCTCTCATAAACTTGTTTGCAAAAAGAACATCACCACTGACCATTAAGGTAAGATAACTGACAGGTAAGATAATACTGGTGGAGTTGTCATTTGTTTATTTAGCAGAATGTTCCTTGTATCACACAAACACTCCAAGTCTTGACGTTAAACCAAATCTCAACTTCTGGAAGACATCATTAGGAAGTTTGTCTGTCTGTATTTCTTTCACTCTCTCTCTCTCTCTCTCTCTCTCTCTCTCTCTCTCTCTCTCTCTCTCTCTCTCTCTCTCTCTCTCTCTCTCTCTCTCTCTCTCTCTTAAAAGACCACTATATTGAGTTGGGAAACAGAAGCAGACCTTTGTCTCTGTGAAAGGGCAACAGTGTCCAGGTTTGTTTAACCCTACAGTTTGTGTCCCTCTTAGGACAAAATATTTTTACTTTGGTGTACCAGGTTGCACCTTTTTGAATTGAACAATGCTAATAAGATAATGAAAAGCTACATTTTGCGATTTTCAATTATAAAGTGCTAATTAATTACAATTATCAGCACATATTGAGAAAGAATATAAACAAACTTTTTTTTTTTTTTACTGAAAACATGTTTTATACATGTAATATAGTGCTTGAGAAGGGTAGCATTATTTAATATATTACACTAATGCTTACACACATGACAGATTTTCACTCAGCCATGAAGATGAGGTTGCTTGATTTGATCATTGTGTAGTGTCAGAATATTCTACTGTCATTAGAAAGAACTACTCTAAACCAAGAACAGTGATAATAGGAGGACATAGGAGTCAGATGCCCTTGAAGCTGAATTTAACCTGAAACACTTTAATACACACAGTGAAGCTGGCATGTGTCAGTACGTAAATCAGATCAACACGGGTGCAATCAGTCATGACACACCAGAGTGAGGAAACTACCCGTGCAGTGCAATACTGTGTGTGTGTGTGTGTGTGTGTGTGTGTGTGTGTGTGTGAGTGGGTGTATATGAGTGGAACATCCCCCGAGCTCGCTCTGTTTGATGCTATGGTTCTGGTTTCCCCCAGAAATGTTTTCACTCTGACTGCTATAACAAGATGTTGCCACCAGAACTGAGTTGACTAGATAATTACTAAATTAATTAATTACATTAATTATTAAATTCATTATTAAACCAAGTCCCAGGATGTCTGTGGCAGAGTGATCGTGTCTAACGGTGCTTAGTGACTCGCAGTGACATTTCTCATTGGTATTGGATCTGGATAAATGTTGGCTAAATAAAGCTATCAATTTGGGTTAAAAACAAAGTCTTATAACTAATGTCTTATAACTAATAGTGTCTTATAACTAATACACTAACACGTTAATACCCTCCTCACCCACTTTATTAGACATGTAGAGATTATAGATCATATGTTGTTATAACCAGTTTGTGTTACTCACCCTCCAGGGTTTCATACACCATCAGGGCCTCAACAGGAGACCAGCGCAGGCTGGAGAGGTCTGAGTGGCAGATTGGTGTCAAACAGCACAGCCACTCACAAGTCTTAAAGCTTCGCCCAAACTGTAGTGGCTGACACACACACACACACACACACACACACACACACACACACACACACACACACACACACACAGACACACACACACACACACACACACACACACACACACAAGATCATCACCGACTACCATGTCACTGCTCAGTATGATGAAACTTGTACTCAGTATGAAGAAACCAGTACTCAGTAAGATGAAACCAGTACTCAGTAAGATGAAACCAGTACTCAGTATAAAGAAACCAGTACTCAGTATGATGAAACCAGTACTCAGTATGATGAAACTTGTACTCAGTATAAAGAAACCAGTACTCAGTAAGATGAAACCAGTACTCAGTATAAAGAAACCAATACTCAGTATGATTCTCTCTCTAAGATGTATGTGAATAACATTCAACATTCATCTTTCTGGTTCTTCAAATAGACAAAAGGAACATTTCCTCACAACTCTGACTGAAGATTTATTATTTATTTTATTTTTTCAAAGACATCCCATTGTAATTCTCATATAGAACAAATAATTACAATACAATAGTAATATCAAGGATTGTGATAATCATTCATTCTTTATTAGTTTATTATTACATTTTTTAAAGCTATTTGCCAGGCCTACATTTGTCACTGTGTCAGGAGCCATTGTTACTCAATCTAAAAATTGATCCCTGCATTTCTTACACAAATTCTCAGGAAATAAAACACATCTTTAATTATTGGAGAGGGTGGGGACTCCACAGATCTTGGTCAGTAGGTGCATGAGTTACTGGGCTGTGCTGGGCTACGCTCTGGAGAGGACTTGGCGACATCACACTCCCAGCTCTGCACAAGACCAGTGGTGCCACTGCAGCTATCACATGTGTTCCCTCCACCCTTGGACATGACACACACTCATCTCGTTACCTCCACAAGCACTTACCGCACAATGTAGTAGATGCAGTGAAACCTTTTTAAAGTCTCTCTCTCTCTCTCTCTCTCTCTCTCCATCTCTCTCTCTCTCTCGCTAACTTGCTCTTACTCTCTTTCACTCTCTCTCTGTTTCTTGCTCTTGTGTGTTTTTTTTTCCTCTTGCATTTGTGGCTATTAGGAGCGTCATGTCACCCCGGTGGTGAAGCCCGTCTGTGTGGTTACAGCTCTTTTAGAGCAGCCAAATTTGAATGTAATGAAGATCTTTGCAGCTAAAAACCCCCAGAGTCCCCATAAAGCTCTAAAGCTTTCCACATTATTCTTCACACAACGTATCAGGAAAGGCAGCGAGAGATGGTCAGTAAGAACATTACCCACATTCCCATTACTTGTTCAGGAAGGGAAGAGGAAAGGGTGATATTTTTCTTAATGTTATTTACCCATAAGTCTTTGTAATCGGTTTACTTGGCTTTTAACTGTGTGCCTTTGGAAAGTGCTGTTTTGTCACACGTATCTCGACTCTGTCAAGATTCTATTTATTTATAAGTCTGTGTGTGGCGTCTTCAGTGCAGTGTTGCTGTGGATCTGTTTATTAAGGAGACATAAAGACAGTAGACTCCCTGAGGCGGAACAGAGAGTGCTGTCCTCAGTCTCCCCCAAGGCTAACTCAATCAGACATCAATGAACAGCAGTGCAGTTTAGGAGAAGATCAATTAACTTTACTTAAAATGGAAAGGAACCTTTATCTAATAATTAGCATCAATTAATACATATTTATTGTTAATATTTAAGTACTTTCAGAGGCTGTGTTCATTGTGGTTTGCATGGGTAATGAAGGCCACTGCGGATGGTGGGATGCTAATGAGAGAATGTGAGGATTTTATACAGTCCTCCAGTTACACTGTCATCTACAGCCCAGCTTCAGAGTGCGGATCCCCGTGTAAAGCTATCCTTAGGACACAACTCACACACAACTCAAACACACATCTCAAACACAACTCAAAAACACAACTCATACAACTCAAACACACAACTCAAACATACAACTCACACACAACTCAAACACACAACTCTCACACACAACTCACACACAAATCAAATACACCACTCACATACAACTCAAACACACAACTCACACACAACTCAAACAACTCAAACACAATTCAAATACACAACTCAAACACACAACGGAAGTCAGTTCTTACACCCTGGAGAGGTGGGAGGGTTTCACCAGCTTAGGTCAGCCCAGACTCATGCATAAACTTCACAGCATTTGACGCTAATCAGTCACAGGCTTAATTTGAGATGGATGCAACAAAATACCTGTTCCTAGTGAAGACATTCCTTCTATTTCTTCTCCTTCTTTACTGTTATCATGGGTGTGGGCAGAGATGTGGGTAATCTGTGACACCCCCTCTCCACCCGCACACCATCCCCAACATCGGTTGATGAATGAGTGAGAGAAGTGAGGGAGACAGTTCACCTTCCCTGTGTTTCTCTTCAAGGAGACTTCTGATGATTGTTGTCAATGGCAGCTAAGCACATTAAATGAGCACCGGGTGTCATAGTTACCATTTAGCCTCTTACAGGCCTGTGCTGTATCTGTCTGCCATTATGATTAAGTTCAGCATCTAGATGGGGCGTCCTGGGGACCCAGCACTTAGCAGATACTCCATCAGGGCCTGGAAGAGGAGTGAGTGTGACAGCCACAGACGGTACACACACATGCGTGCGCACACACACACACACACACACACACACACACACACACACACACACACAGACGCACACACACACACAAACACACATACACACACACACACACACACACACACATACACACAGACGCACACACACACACACACACACACACACACACACACACACACACACATATCATCAGACCCAATCGATAGAACCATAGTGTTGTCTGTGAATATTTGTTAGGCTGCCGTGGTTTGACGTGTGTGACACTCCAGGTCCCCGGTGCTACATATTTAGAGCCCTAATGGAACCGCCATTGAGCAGATCTGGATAACAGAGGCTGCTGATGCTCTTATGATGATGTGGGATGGAACATATGAGTCTGAAACAAGCAGAGTTTGTTGAGAGGGATTGGACAGGGTCACACAGCCTGGCAGGCTGAATAAAACATCCCTGTCTTAGGAGCAGGCAGGGAGAGTCCTGCTGAGTTCACATACAGTCAGAACACAGAACAGAGTCAGAACATAGAACACTCTCAGAACACACTCAGAACACAGTCAGAAAACAATCATATCAAAGAACACACTCAGAACGCACTCAAAACACAGAACACAGAACACTCTCAGAACACCAAACACACTGTCCTTATGTTCCATTCTCTCACAGCACAGGCCAGATTTTATTATCTTCTTCATTGTCATCATCATCATCATCATCATCATCATTATCAGCAGCAGCAGCAGCAGCATCATCATCATCATCATCATCATTATTATTATTATTATTATTATTATTATTATTATTATTATTATTATTATTATTATTATCATCAGTTAACTGTTTATCAGTTAACAACTAATACAAATCATCTGAATAAAGAGGACATATTATTTTAGTTGACCATGCAACTTTTCCCTTCTGTCAGTTCCTTTATAAACATCATTAATGGAAACCATCACTCCCATAATGAAAGGATTCTGTAATGATGTCCTGAAACATAGAAACTCATAATTTCTCCATTGTGACTCAGAGATTTATATGAGTTTCCAGGGTGACATGGCCGAAGGCAGTTAGGAGCACGAACACTGATAAATCATCCAGGTCTCGGAAGAACTGGACCATATTTTGAGCCCATAGAAGAGGCAGGTCTCGGAAGAACCATACGGTATGTTGAACCCATGACCCATGGTTATGGATTCAGGCCACTGTTTAATCTTAAACAGTCATTCAGGAGGAAAAGTTTCCTGCACCTTAAATGAATGCATCCATACGCAGGTCTTCCTGGATGTCCCTGGATGTCCCTGGATGTCCCTGGATGTCCCTGGATGCCCCTGGATGCCTGGGACTGCATCTCCTTCACTGAGTTATTTTGGGGTTTGCTGTATTTGCTCAGGAATCATATTCTCTCTGAGTTTATGGTAAACAGACTGGGGGGCTTAGCAGGGGGAATTTCAAACCCCCAGCATGCCACACTTCATTTTCCATCAGCTGACTCTCACAGAGTGATAATGAACCACCACAGTGATTGGAAGTATTTCACCCTACAGTAGCATTTAAATGCAAACAGCCTTAATTGGCACCGATAGGGGCTGTAATTGGATTCTGATTGGCTCTTAATGAAGATACACACCACATGCGATGGACACAGGCACTTATCTGTTGTCGGGGACACTCACAGATACTTATGCAACATTTAAACACCACCAAACAAGTTTTTAACCTCTCCTGAAAATCAGCAGGGCTTAGTCACTAGGAGCAAAACTAAATACCACTAAACACTGTTTGATGTGACTTTATGAAAAAGGTGTTGGTTGAGGAGTCATGGCCTTTAGTGATTACTGTCCCAACATGGAAACATTGTGGAAGTATTTTGGAAGTGTTTGGGAAGCATCATGGAAGCGTTTGGGAAGCATTGTGGAAGTGTTGTGGAAGCCTTTGGGAAGCGTTTGTGAAGTGATGTGCTTCACTTCTCAGCCCTGGCTGGGCTCATGCTGCACCTGGAAATTTTGTTTGTAACAAACCCCAGAATCTATACATTCAGAGATCTGAGGATTAATGAAGTGCTTGGACGTGTTGATAATGAACCAGTTCCTGGAATAAACTGGGAGAGGGTGCAGATTACAGTGAAAATCTCTCTGCACCCACCATCTCCAGCTCTGCAGGGTAAGTGGCGTAAAATGAGATCAGACGATGGTGATGATGATGTTGACAGTGATGTGTGAGCGTGTGTGTGTGTGAGTGTGTGAATGTATGTGTGTGAGTGTGAGAGTGTGCGTGTGCGTGAGGGTGTGAGTCTAAGTGCGTGTGAGTGTGTGCGCGTGAGTGAGTGTGTGTGTGTGTGTGAGTGTGTGTGAGTGTGTGTGTGTGTGTGTGTGTGTGTGTGTGCGCGTGTGAGTGAGTGTGTGTGTGTGTGTGTGAGTGTGTGTGTGTGTGTGTGTGCGTGAGTGTGTGTGCGTGTGTGTGTGTGTGTGTGTGTGTGTGTGTGTGTGTGTGTGGCTTTTCTCCCTGCTGCCCATCCTCCCCCTGCTGTCTGCCCCTCCCCTTTGATCTTTGCCCCTCCCCTGATCCCCTGCTTCCTGCCCCCTTCCCCCACAGTGAACTCGTGAGTCCCTGTGCGAGTGCCTGTTTATTCTGCCTTTCCGTAGCCTCTGTTTCCTCTTAGTTTTTCATTCCACAGACCATAAAACTGAAACCCGAGAGATATTTACTCCCCTAACGCTCCCCAGATGACCTTCCATCTAAGACCAGGATTATCTCCTTGTCGCTCTGCGGTGACACGGATCTGTTTTCCCGTGTGCCACAAATGGCTAAATGATGGTGTTTCAGTGAAGGAGAGCTCTCCAGTCAGGGTGGGATCTAATCTGGGCACATACTGGTTTTATCTCAGACTGGAGTGCAGCTGGGAATAATTAGGAGCCTGGGGAGGACAGGAAGATTACATTTGCATTTGTATAGTGAGTGTCGGCTGCAAATGTCAGCATATTGCCTGCTCTGAAATTCAGCGCATTCTTTAGAGAGGAGACAGGATTACACCTGCATTAAATGCTAATATTGGCAATATGATCCACAAATTTGTTTTTTAAGTGAGCTGGATCAGATGGAAAACCAAAACCAGGGCATCCAATTAAGCTTCTGCTAGGGCAGGCACATTGGTAATATGCATATAGTGATCACTTAGTCTTGTGCGGGAATAAAAGTCTAAAGCCATCTTTCCCGAGAAATAACATGATGGGCTGTTCTTTGGGATGGCGGAAGGAGAGAATGAAGGATGAAAAGGGAAAAGTTGAGGCGAGAGAGAACCCCACAGCGAATCACGGCCGCGTGGGTCATCACTCAGAAGAGCAGACCTCTTTAGCTGCCTTTGTTGTACAATTGTTGTATATTTATCTGCCATTAACAGACGAACAGCAGAGCCTTCCAGCTCTCAGGTTCTGAGGGCACAGAGAGCCGAAGTGTCAGTGTGAACTCTCCACAGTAGACCTAACAGAGATCTGATCAAAAATCACGCCCAAATGAGTCCGGTCATTCAGCCGCTTAATTACAGGGCCCAGAACAGGACACTGAGCAGGGGGCTGAAGGTTAGGTTTAACCCTATCCCCTGTTTACATTAGTCTGGGTTAATCCTAACCCTAACCCTAATCCTAACCCTAATACTAACCATAATCCTAAACCCAGCACCAGGCTTTGTTGCTTATTTTGTTCATCTTAAAATCGACTGTTCTGTAGACAGGAAACAGGGATGAAATGGGGGTGACGTACACAGATATATAGAGAGTTACACAGAGACAGAGACAGACAGAGACGGACAGACTGAGACTGAGACAGAGACAGAGACAGAGACAGACAGAGACTGAGACAGAGACAGACCGAGACTGAGACAGAGACAGACAGAGACTGAGACAGAGACTGAGACAGAGACAGACAGAGACGGACAGACCGAGACTGAGACAGAGACTGAGACAGAGACAGACAGAGACTGAGACAGAGACTGAGACAGAGACAGAGACAGACAGAGACTGAGACAGAGACGGACAGGGTGACAGTTGGAGAAAAAACTGTCTTCACCATGGTGAGCGTAAATGAGGTACCTGTGTTTGCTGCTGATATCTTGCTTTCCACGTGACTGTTACAGACTTTCCGAAGCACAACATCCCAGCTCTTACTGACACTCGGTCTGTGTTTAACACCAACAGCATCTGTTAATTGAATTGTTAATGGCTTAATTGTTAATTGCATAATTTTAACACATAATGCTACTCCAGCACCTCCCAAAATACTTAGACACTAAATTAATAGAATAGTAATTCATATAGTTAATAGTAATTAACATTGAGCGTTTGAGAGACTGTGTGCTTTATCTGTCTGAAACTCACTTTGGACTCAATAAAGTCTCATCTCTCATTTAAAAAAAACCAATTTATGCATAATATGCATTTCTTCTATGTTTTGATATCTTGCGCAAAATACATATATGTTTGCTTAACATGACACACTGAGCTTTAATTAATAAGTTAACATTTATGATTATGAGTCTATAAAGGTCATTATAGTATTATTGTTGTGACATTTTGGTATTTGCAGAAGCCTCATGTGATAGGAATACTGCGGTTTAAACTCACTGGAGAACATACTGAATTTTTCACTTGCACTCACAGATTCGTAGCAGGCTTAAGACTTCTGTATTTTACAGTCGTGTTAGAGAGTGGGACATTGTCTTTCTACTCTATTCAGCTTTTTTGACTGACAAGAAGAGAAGATATTCACTCAGTGACATGGTTGTAGCAGAGAACACAACCAGAAGAACAAAATCAGAACATGACTGAACACCAACACTGTCTGTAGATCATGGGTGCATATGTCATTCCTACCTAAATAATAATTATTAGAATCATAAATAATTAATAAACAGACAAATGTCTCAAGAGCAAGCCTGAATTGGAAAACAAAGGTGTTATTGTATTAAATGTATATATGATCATATATTAAATATTACTGTTGCCATCTGTAACGAATCTGCTGGCCCGAGTGCCGAAGGGCATGGAGCAGGACACACAGACTACCTCGATAAAGTGAGACATTTATTGCCCTCATATACGAATAACAGTGGCACTCACACACAGCATTAAGGACAGACATAACGTATACATTTAACTAAACACAGACTACAATAATGTTTTAACCAGGACTACACACAAGTATTAACATACAATTGCAGACTCACAGTGACCAACACAGTACACACACTATCAGAGATTTAAATAGACAAAAGACACAAGACATTAAATCCTGTACAGGTGCATACAATTACAAAGGGCGTGGTTTACAAATAAGGTGAAACCCCCTGCACGTGGCAGGTCGTATTGTATGACTTGCGTGGGGGAGTGTCCTGTGACACCATCTAAAAAAAAAAAGGAAAGAAAGAATGCTTTTGATACGAGAACCATGTATCCTATATCAAAAATACATATTTGGTATTTGTAACAAATCAAAAATGTGAAAATTCAGCAGGTTGCAATGATTTTAAAGGGTTTCTCCTGCCTGCAGAGACACTGATGCATTAGAAAACATTGCTCCCCTGACCAAGATGGTTGCCTCACGGACACCCAGGATTCAACAGTGAGGTAGAACGCGAACAAGTTCCTTTACTCTATCAAGTCAAGAAGCATGTTGACACCTCCTTTGTTTTAAAATAACCTTTGTAAAGTTGATACTTCCTTGTTCCACAGACACTCATACCAGTGAGTTCAGGGACGGTAGGCAGTGGACCAAACCACTGTGAGACATGAATGGGAAACGTGAACTTTCGAAACAATTTGTTTTTCATTTATAATTGCACACATTCTTTTAATGCCTATTATTTTATTAAATGTTTTTTTTTCCCAGGAAGGGGACGTTACGGGTAGGGGACAGGTTCCCCTGTAATTTCTGTCTATGTGGAGACCATCCACCAGTACTGTGAGACAGCTGACACAGTACCAGTAGGGTCTCCAGCCGTTCAAGATGAGCAGGAACGCCAGCCGTTCCTGCAGATAAACTTCCACGCTACCACAGTCTGGAATCTCACCTTCCCTCTCAGCAAGAACAACCATTTATTAACATATTCATTTTTTGTTTCGACACTAGATGTCATCTATATTTCACAACAAAATGAAGAGAAAAAAAATATAAAAAATCAAAACCCGAAAAAACCCAGAGTGATATTCTCAGTTCCATAGTCAGATGAAATGCAGACACTAATCTAATCTGCTTTTATTATTTTCTCAACATCACACATTAGAATGAGGCTTGTACTCACTTGCCTCCCACAAGTCACTAACAAAGGATTACTGTGGATGAATGAGAATTTGCTTCTCTGAGCAAAAGAAAAACAGAATTGTGCTTCTATCAAAAACAGGCCACTATCAATAGTTCAGTTGATCCTGTTTTATATGTAAAGCACACGATTCTGATTCAATTTTATTCTCTCTCTTGATGTCTGATGTCTTTATGTATATTTGTGTGTGTGTACGTTTGTGTTTGTTTATGTGTGTGTGTGTGTGTGTGTGTGTTCATGCGTGTGTTTATGTGTATGTTTGTGTGTTTCCAGCCTTAAATGTAGCAATGTATCTGAAATGCTGTCAATAACATGCTGTTTCCCAAAATAGATCGATCCAGAGTGAACTGCAGCAATGCAGCTAACTGCAGCAGCCAGAGACCTCTAGGGGGCGCTGCAGAGCACCCAGGTGTGACAGAGTTGCACAATGTCCCATTACACGGTTTTATGTCCACATGACGCTGGACCAGTGAGCACACAGTGAATAAAACTGTTGTGGGCCTGAAAAGCCCTCAGTGTTTTCGCTGCGCCCCACGTAGCTTTAAATTTTAGTGTTTCCCTGGAAAAAAAAGAGACAGAGAGAGAGAGAGAGAGGAGGGGAGGAGGAGGAGGAGGAGGGAGGAAGAGGAGGAGGGGTGTCCCTTATTGATTTAAAGTTCATCCCTGTGAGAACCTTCTCCTCTTCACTCCCACAGGCAGATGATGACCTGTAGAGTCGAATCCCGAGAGATCCGATCCACAATACGGCTTTTGGAGGGAAAAGGGAAGATATTTATTCCCAAATGCTCCTCTACAGACCAAAGGAGGAGCGTGACCCAAGCAGCCAAAAATAAAAGCCAAGCGCCGCGGTGTAACGGATGCGAGGGCCTCTCCAGTTCCCCCGCACTCACCCCCAGCACAAAGGTGCAGCTTTCTGAGTCAGCACCTCCCCCGCAACCCCCCTGCTCACATTTACTTTTATGGGAGAAAAATGTGCCCAGATGTGCCCAGCAGAAAAGGAGTGTGGTTTTAGTCTTCCTTGTGTGCGTTTGTCCCGCCCCATATCACGTAGGGAGGGGACCTCAGCATCAGCGAGTGTGACAGGATCTCAGTCGGTGTCCACGCGACGTTTCCCCTCAAACAGCTACTCAGCACAATGCAGGAAATCTACTCTGCAATCTGCCAGATGACTCCACCACCGCACGCCTGGACGCTGGCTTTCCAGATGACAGACTCGCCATGGTTTTTGCCCCAAGTTCTGCAATTTGCTTTAAATAGTTTATACTCGCACACACACACACACACACACACACACACACACACACCACACACACACACGCACACACACACTCACCATATACACACACCACACACATACACACGCGCACACACACGCGCACACATACACACACACACACACACACACACACACATATATATATATACACACACACACAAAGGCAAACTTGGAACCAAATGTGTATAAAGGCAGACTTTAGAGAGCTGTTAGTTCTTGACGTGCGCTGGTTTCAGTGAAACGAAAGTCAGATATTCTGTTAGTGAGAGACAATTGTGCACAATTCTACATTTATGACCGATAATGCCTCATTACCTCACATCACCTCTTTGGTGAAGTCTGCCTTCTTTATTTTACCATTAAATTCTAATTTCTATCTTTGTAATATTCACTTTTTATGCATATATGTCATGTGTTCAAACGTGATTCTACATGCTGGATTCAATTGCATTTACACCATTAAAAACATTATTTGCATTTTAGAGACATTTCCATCAGTGCCACGTCCCCATTCTGTTATTACTGTTGTATTTCTGTAGTAGAAAGAATCACTCCAAAATGTGAGCTGTGGAGTCCAACCTGATGACATCAGACTTTCCAAACTTTCCCATATCTGGGATCCGCTCCATTGGCAGGGGAGACAAATGAGGATTATTTTCTTAAAGGCACAGTTTGGGAGAAAGTCAGGAATGTGTATTTTCACGAGCGTCTGTAAGCTATGTACACAGTCTTCCATGAACTCTCTCTGTTCCCTTCCTAAACCCTACCTCACACTTTGCATGGAGTCTTCTGCCTCTAATAATAAGCCCATTACTAACATAATTGCTCCCATGTGCAGTAGTTTTGGTTCAGTCCAGCAGTTTGCTGGATTAGGACACATCCATCGACAGCGCGCACTCCTTGTTTCCGTTTATAGAGTAATTGCCTCTAACAGCTCAGCCCTGAACCAATTAACTGGCCTTTACAGCATGACTGCAGGGTTTAGCGTGAGAGTGAGATGCGTTTGGAGTGTGACGGGCGCCGTGACACAGAGTCGGA
>NW_027658652.1:0-2500 GCF_041902795.1 Electrophorus electricus | reverse complement strand
CTCAAATATATGTAAATAAGTTCCATTATCGGTAGTGTATCACAATATTTATTCACTAGCAGGATATTAAATTAATGGCAAAGATCAAGTTCCCCGTAATCTGTTATTAGCAGTTGTTATGTGATGTTGAATAATATAGATTAATTGCAGTAAGATGCAGTAAAACAGGTAAAATAGATCAGACGGGTAGGCGACCTTGATGCTGGAGCTGGTACAGAGAGAACACTGCAGTAAATGAAACCTGGGTAGTGCTCAGCCTGCACCCTCCAAAAGCCATCTACTGGCTCCACTCCCCTCTCCTGCCCCCCAGTGGAAACCTCCCCTCACCTCCCCTCCAGTGGAGAAGACCTCCCCTCTCTTCACATCCTGCTCACTTGCACATGTACACAAAAGCTCACAAACGACCTCACTGAATGATTAAATTTGGTATGATGCCATGTGGAACATTCGCCCTGTTGTATTGAATATTGAACTGCTGTATTATTAGAACTGTTTTGCTGTTGTCTGGCTGGGGCCAGGGTTAGAAATCCTGATCCACAGTGCAACTTTTTAAAAATATTGCCAAATAGATAGGCAGACAGACAGACAGACAGACAAACAGACAAGATGACAGACAGACAGGAAGACAGATAAATGAAAAAAATGCCAATGTTATCCCTGTCTACGCATACATAACTCCTTCTCTAGGCAGACAATTAAACACCTTAAAGTGTCTGCATTATGAATTCTTGTATTGTTTACCATTCATGAATAATTTGTTAATTACACTGACTGAACATCCATCTCATTACTTCAGATTATTAATTCAAATTGTTGAAACCAACAGAAACTGCAAATCCCATAGTTAGAGACATTAGACACACTTCAGTTAGCTCCACTTTTCCAAGGTGTGAATGTATTTGGAAGGCAAATAATTACAGTCCTGAAAGAAAGAAAAGCAGACTGTTCCAAGTTTCATGCTGGTGCCAGATCTCTAGATCAGCTCAGATAGGAGGGATTTTCTTTTCTTTTTTGTCAATTGATCCACAGTGTGTCACAGAACTGAGACATAGATGTGTATAGATGTATGTGGATATGAATAGATGTAACTCAATGTAGGGGAGTTGCCTGTTTCTCTTGTATATATCTACAATTAATATTCTACAATTTTGAATACACCTCTCTCTCTCTAACACACACACACACACACACACACACACACACACAATACTGTGCAAAAGTTTTAGGCAGGTGTGAAAAAATGCTGTAAACTAAGAATCCTTTCAAAAATGGAAGTGTTAATAGTTTATTTTCATCAATTAAAAAGTGCAGTGAGCAAACAGAAGAGAAATCTAAATCAAATCAATATTTAGTATGAGCACCTTTTGCCTTCAAAACAACATCAATTCTTCTAGGTGCACTTGCACAGTTTTTGAAGGAACTTGGCTGGTAGGTTGTTCCAAACATCTTGGAGAACTAACCACAGAGCTTCTGTGGATATAGGTTTCCTCAAATCCTTCTGTCTCTTCATGTAATCCCAGACAAACTTGATTTTGAGATCAGGGCTCTGTGGGGGCCATACCGTCACTTCAAGGACTTCTTGTTCTTCTTTACGCTGAAGATAGTTCTTAATGACATTGGGTGTATGTTTGGGGTCATTGTCCTGCTGCAGAATAAATTTGGGGCCAATTATATGCCTCCCTGATGATATTGCATGATGGATAAGTATCTGCCTGTAATTCTCAGCACTGAGGACACCATTAATCCTGACCAAATCAACAACTCCATTTGCAGAAATGCAGCCACAAACTTGCAAGGAACCTCCACCATGCTTCACTGTTGCCTGCAGACACTATTATTGTACCGCTCTCCAGCCCTTCGGTGAACAAACCGCCTTCTGCTACAGCCAAATATTTCAGATTTTAACTCATCAGTCCAGAGCACCTGCTGTCATTTTTCTGAACCCCAGATCCTATGTTTTCATGCATAGTTGAGTTGCTTGACCTTGTTTCCATGTCAGAGGAATGGCTTTTTGGCTGCAACTCTTCCATGAAGACCACTTCTGACCAGACTTCTCTGGACAATAGATGGGTGTACCACTGGGTCCCACTGGTTTCTGCCAATTCTGAGCTGATGGCACTGCTGGGCATCTTCCAATTTCGAAGGGAAATAAGCTTGATGTGTTTTTCATTTGCTGCATTAAGTTTCCTTGGCCGACAACTGCATCTACCATCCTAAACTTTGCTCGTTTCTTTGTGCTTCTTTGAAAGAGCTTGAACAGCACATCTTGAAACCCCAGGCTGCTTTGAAACCTTTGTCTGGGAGAGCCCTTGCTGATGCAGTAGAACTACTTTGTGTCTTGTTGCTGTGCTCAGTCTTGCCATGGCATATGACCTGTGACATGAAACTGTCTTCCACAACCTCACCTTGGTAGCAAAGTTTGTCTGTTCCTCCCACAGTTTTAAGCCTCTTACACAGCTGTTTATATTTCAGTTAATCACTGTGTTTCAACCTACATGTG
>NW_027658651.1:22500-26290 GCF_041902795.1 Electrophorus electricus | reverse complement strand
AGAGAGAGAGAGAGAGAGAACTATTATCTGTGTGTGTGTGAGAGAGAGAGAGAGAGAACTATTATCTGTGTGTGTGTGAGAGAGAGAGAGAGAGACAGAACTATTATCTGTGTGTGTGAGAGAGAGACAGAACTATTATCTGTGTGTGAGAGAGAGAGAGAGAGTGACAGAACTATTATCTGTGTGTGAGAGAGAGAGAGAGAGACAGAACTATTATCTGTGTGTGTGAGAGAGAGAGACAGAGAGAGACAGAACTATTATCTCTGTGTGAGAGAGAGAGAGAGAACTATTATCTGTGTGTGAGAGAGAGAGAGAGAGAGACAGAACTATTATCTGTGTGAGCCCGAGAGAGAGAGAGAGAGAGAGAGAGAGAGAGAGAGAACTATTATCTGTGAGCCCGAGAGAGAGAGAGAGAGAGAGAGAGAGAGAGAGAGAGAGAGGGAGAGAGAGAGACAGAACTATTATCTGTGAGACAGAGAGAGAGAGAGCGCGACAGAACTATTATCTGTGTGTGAGAGAGAGAGAGAGAGAGAAAGCGAGAGAGAGACAGATCTATTATCTCTGTGAGAGAGAGAGAGAGAGAGAGAGAGACAGAACTATTATCTGTGTGTGTGTGAGAGAGAGAGAGACAGAACTATTATCTGTGTGTGTGTGAGAGAGAGAGAGAGAGAGACAGAACTATTATCTGTTTGTGAGAGAGAGAGAGAGAGACAGAGAGAACTATTTTCCGTGTGAGAGAGAGAGAGAGACAGAACTTTTATCTCTGTGTGTGAGAGAGAGAGAGAGAACGACAGAACTATTATCCGTGTGAGAGAGAGAGACAGAACTATTATCTGTGTGAGAGAGAGAGAGCGCGCGAGAGACAGAACTATTTTCCGTGTGAGAGAGAGAGAGAGACAGAACTATTTTCCGTGTGAGAGAGAGAGAGAGACAGAACTATTATCCGTGTGAGAGAGAGAGAGCGCGCGAGAGACAGAACTATTTTCCGTGTGAGAGAGAGAGAGAGACAGAACTATTTTCCGTGTGAGAGAGAGAGAGAGACAGAACTATTATCCGTGTGAGAGAGAGAGAGAGACAGAACTATTATCCGTGTGAGAGAGAGAGAGAGACAGAACTATTATCTGTGTGAGAGAGACAGAACTATTATCCGTGTGAGAGAGAGAGAACTATTATCTGTGTGTGTGTGTGTGTGTGTGTGTGAGAGAGAGAGAGAGAGACACATAACTATTTTCCGTGTGAGAGAGAGAGAGAGAGAGACAGAACTATTTTCCGTGTGAGAGAGAGAGAGAGAGAGACAGAACTATTATCTGTTTGTGAGAGAGAGAGACAGAGAACTATTTTCCGTGTGAGAGAGAGAGAGAGAGACAGAACTATTATCTGTGTGTGTGTGAGAGAGAGAGAGAGACAGATAACTATTTTCCGTGTGAGAGAGAGAGAGAGAGAGAACTATTATCTGTGTGTGAGAGAGAGAGAGAGAGAGAGAGAGAGAGAGAGAGAGAGAGAGAGACAGAACTATTATCTGTGTGTGTGAGAGAGAGAGCGACAGAACTATTATCTGTGTGAGAGAGAGAGAGACAGTACTATTATCTGTGTGTGTGTGTGTGTGTGTGTGTGTGTGTGTGTGTGTCTGTGTGTGTGTGAGAGAGAGAGAGAGACAGAACTATTATCCGTGTGAGAGAGAGAGAGCGCGCGAGAGACAGAACTATTTTCCGTGTGAGAGAGAGAGAGAGACAGAACTATTTTCCGTGTGAGAGAGAGAGAGAGACAGAACTATTATCCGTGTGAGAGAGAGAGAGAGACAGAACTATTATCCGTGTGAGAGAGAGAGAGAGACAGAACTATTATCTGTGTGAGAGAGACAGAACTATTATCCGTGTGAGAGAGAGAGAACTATTATCTGTGTGTGTGTGTGTGTGTGTGTGTGTGAGAGAGAGAGAGAGAGACACATAACTATTTTCCGTGTGAGAGAGAGAGAGAGAGAGACAGAACTATTTTCCGTGTGAGAGAGAGAGAGAGAGAGACAGAACTATTATCTGTTTGTGAGAGAGAGAGACAGAGAACTATTTTCCGTGTGAGAGAGAGAGAGAGAGACAGAACTATTATCTGTGTGTGTGTGAGAGAGAGAGAGAGACAGATAACTATTTTCCGTGTGAGAGAGAGAGAGAGAGAGAACTATTATCTGTGTGTGAGAGAGAGAGAGAGAGAGAGAGAGAGAGAGAGAGAGAGAGAGAGACAGAACTATTATCTGTGTGTGTGAGAGAGAGAGCGACAGAACTATTATCTGTGTGAGAGAGAGAGAGACAGTACTATTATCTGTGTGTGTGTGTGTGTGTGTGTGTGTGTGTGTGTGTGTGTGTGTGTGTGTGAGAGAGAGAGAGAGAGAGAGACAGAACTATTTTCCGTGTGAGAGAGAGAGAGAGAGACAGAACTATTTTCCATGTGAGAGAGAGAGAGAGAGAGACAGAACTATTTTCCGTGTGAGAGAGAGAGAGACAGAACTATTATCCGTGTGAGAGAGAGAGAGAGACAGAACTGTTATCTGTGTGTGAGAGAGAGAGAGACAGAACTATTATCCATGTGAGAGAGAGAGAGAGAGAGAGAGAGACAGAACTATTATCTTTGTGTGTGAGAGAGAGAGAGACAGAACTATTATCTGTGTGAGCTCGAGAGAGAGAGACAGAACTATTATCCGTGTGAGAGAGAGAGAGAGAGAGACAGAACTATTATCCGTGTGAGCGAGAGAGAGAGAGAGAGAGACAGAACTATTATCTGTGTGTTTGTGAGAGAGAGAGAGACAGAACTATTATCTGTGTGTGTGTGAGAGAGAGAGAGAGAGAGAGAGACAGAACTATTATCTGTGTGTGTGAGAGAGAGAGAGAGACAGAACTATTATCTGTGTGAGCCCGAGAGAGAGAGAGAGAGAGAGAGACAGAACTATTATCTGTGTGAGCCCGAGAGAGAGAGAGAGAGAGAGAGAGAGAGGGAGAGAGGGAGAGAGAGAGACAGAACTATTATCTGTGAGACAGAGAGAGAGAGAGAGAGAGAGAGACAGAACTATTATCTGTGTGTGTGTGAGAGAGAGAGAGAGAGAGAGAGAGACAGAACTATTATCTGTGTGTGTGAGAGAGAGAGAGAGAGAGAGAGAGACAGAACTATTATCTGTGTGTGTGTGAGAGAGAGAGAGAGAGAGAGACAGAACTATTATCTGTGTGTGTGAGAGAGAGAGAGAGAGACAGAACTATTATCTGTGTGTGAGGGATTGAGAGCGAGACAGAACTATTATCCGTGTGAGAGAGAGAGAGCGAGAGACAGAACTATTTTCCGTGTGAGAGAGAGAGAGAGAGACAGAACTGTTATCTGTGTGTGAGAGAGAGAGAGACAGAACTATTATCCATGTGAGAGAGAGAGAGACAGAACTATTATCTTTGTGTGTGAGAGAGAGAGAGAGAGAGAGACAGAACTATTATCTGTGTGAGCCCGAGAGAGAGAGACAGAACTATTATCTGTGTGTTTGTGAGAGAGAGAGACAGATAACTATTTTCCGTGTGAGAGAGAGAGAGAGAGAACTATTATCTGTGTGTGAGAGAGAGAGAGAGAGAGACAGAACTATTATCTGTGTGTGTGAGAGAGAGAGAGAGTGACAGAACTATTATCTGTGTGTGAGAGAGAGAGAGAGAGACAGAACTATTATCTGTGTGTGTGAGAGAGAGAGACAGAGAGAGACAGAACTATTATCTCTGTGTGAGAGAGAGAGAGAGAACTATTATCTGTGTGTGAGAGAGAGAGAGAG
>NW_027658651.1:0-17500 GCF_041902795.1 Electrophorus electricus | reverse complement strand
ACACACCTCTCACACACACAAACACACAGTACATCTCTCTCTCTCACACACACACACACACACACACACACACACACCTCTCTCACACACACCTCTCTCACACACACAAACAGTACAAATCTCTGTGACACACACACACACACACACTCTCTCTCTCTCACCCCTCTCTCTCTCTCACACACACACACACACACACACAATACTACAAAATACACCTGTATCTTTCTCTTACACACATACACACACACCTCTCTCACACACACTCTTACACACACTACACTTCGTTCTCACACATACACGCTACACATCTTTCTCTGTCTCTTACACACACTACACCTGTCTGTCATACACACACACGAACACACACCTCTCTCACACACACACACAGTACATCTCTGTGACACACACACACACTACAAGTCTCTTACACAAACGTATGCACGCACACACACACACACACACACACACACAAGTGTCTTACACAAACTTATGCACACACACACACACAAAACACCTCTCTCTCTCTCTCACACACACACACACACACACAAAATACACCTGTATCTTTCTCTCATACACATACACACACACACACACACTTCTCACACATACACGCTACACATCTCTCTCTGTCATTCACTCTATACCTCTCACTCTCTTTCACACACACACACCCACACACACACACACACACACACACACACACACTCACACACACACACACTCACACAGACACTTTAAACCTCTCCCTCTCTCTCACACACACACACAATAAATGATGTTCAAATAATAGACTGAGCTGCAGTTGATTTCTGTACATATGACATAAATACTGTTCTACAAGTTACACATGCTGTGGAATCATAACCTCACTGTGTTAAACTCTGTACAAATCTACACATTAAAGGTGGAAATCTTTGGAAACTGAAAGGTTTTTCATTTTGTTTTCTGAGTGTTGGAGTGATACAGATACAGATGTTGTACACAGTATGAGTGAAATGTATTATAGAAATGTATTGTAAATATTTGAGATGAAATATTATTCTTATAATATGTTACTAGAGTTTAAGTATAATGTTTATCTAGCCAGAAAAGTCTGTATATTTGATTGAAGTAGGTAAGACAAAAGTAGATTAAGAGAAAAATAACTTACCTGTGATTATTTTTGTGGAGAGACTTCCATGTTGTTTTGGAGGGAAAAGAAACCGTAGTGTGTTAAAGGGGACTTTTATGGGGAATATGCCTGCCCGAAGACAGGAAGTGACATCACCTCATTTGCTGTTTTTCCATATTTAGGTTTTTAAGGGAAAATTCAAGAGTGATGTTTTGAAGTTGATTGATATTGGAGAATTTATGATTGCTGGACTTTTATTCTTGTAAATGCTAAATTTTCCTTTTTTGAACATTTTTGTATGTTTTTGATGGGATGTGGTTTTTCTTTTGCACTGGAGCACTGGGAGCCAATAAAAACCTTTTCTTTTGTATCCACTTGGAGTGCTTAATGTTACCGCCAGATATTACTGCATTACAGTAGTCCAATCTTGATGTAATAAATGCATGGACCGTCTTTTCTGCATCATGTGAGGAGAGTGTTTGATTTAAATTGTGAATGTGCTCATTATACCAAGGTACTAATTTTTTGTCCCTAATGATTGTATTCTTAAGTGGAGCAACATCATTAAAGGTGCACAGGAACACCACAAACAAAGCACACGGGGCAGAGCTGGGCAGAGATCTATTAATAATAAAGACAGAAACAAGGGCAGTTAAATTCCAAACTTATATCATTCTAAAGGTCTGGAGTACCAAGAGCTGAGCAAAGAGAACAGTGCCCTCACTCAGCTGGTCCGGAAATACAGTTCAGCATTAACACAGTAACACTACACTAACACACACTAACACTACACATGCTGAGGACCAGAAAATAACAGTAAACCCAGTCAGAATCACCAGAATTACAAACAACATCACTTATTGGGAAACTCAATCAAAATGTTATCTGGCCCTAAATCAAAGGTACAGCGTGGTAGATTACCTAAGAACACTGTCTGATCCAAAACTGAGGTCCACCCTGACCAAGTACAGACTCAGTGACCACCGCCTGGCCATAGAGACCAGCAGACATAAACAGTCCTGTTTACCTGAAGAGCAGAGACTGTGTCAGCAGTGCCAGGACTATAAGACCCAGACAAAGCTGCACTTTCTGAATGAATGTACAACATTTAGACAGATTAGAACTAAATCTTTAAGAAAATTAGCCACATATTCCCTGAGTTTAAAAATCTCCCTGATGAGGAGAAGCTGCCGTATGTTGTTGGTGAACATAAAGAGTTCAGCACACTGGCAGCGCTGTACGTTCACTCCTGCCACAGTCTGAGGGACAGTGAGTGACCGAGTCAGATACCAGAGACACAGAGACATTATTATTATTATTATTATTATTATTATTATAGTTATTATTATTATTATTATTATTGGTATTATTATTATTATTAATAATAATAACATTATTATTGGTATTTTTATTATTGGTATTATTATTGGTATTATTATTGGTATTATTATTGGGTGTGTTGTAGTTCTATTATTATTGTTGTTGTTACTAATATTGTAAGCGGTTATAATATTGTTGTTGTCATCTGTTGTTAGTGTTAATGTCTTTATCAAAGCTTTGGCAAGAGAGAGGGAGATGCACACGGGGACCCAGACTCCTGATGGAGGGAGAGAGAGAGAGAGAGAGAGAGAGAGAGAGAGAGAGAGAGAGAGAGAGAGAGAGGGAGATGCACACGGGGACCCAGACTCCTGATGGAGGGAGAGAGAGAGAGAGAGAGAGAGGGAGAGAGAGAGAGAGATGGAAGGAGGGCCGCACTGTGACAGACTCTGAATGGAGGGAGAGAGTCTCCACTTCTACATCTGGAGTTCTGGTCTCCTCCCTCTCTCTCCCTACATCCATAGTCCCGTACGGCCCTCCCTCTCATTTCTCTCTCTCTCTCTCTCTCTCTCTCTCTCTCACTCCATCCAGAGTCTGGGTCGCCGTGCGACCCTCCATCTGTCTCTCCCTCCATCTTTCTCTTTCCATGCAGAGTCTGGGTGCCTGTGCACCCATCCCTCTCTCTCTTCCTCTGTCTCTCCCTCAGTCTGGAGTCTCTCTCTCTCTCTCTCTCTCTCTCTCTCTCTCTCTCTCTCTCTCTTTCTCTGAGACCTGGACTCCAGATGGAGAAGGGGGGAGAGAGAGAGAAAGAGAGAAAAAGAGAGCTGCTTGGAAACCTGAACTCAAGATGAAGAAGAGGAGAGAGAGAGCTCCATGGGGACCCAGATGGAGAAGGACAGAGAGAAATTTTGAGATTTCTCAATAAACTTTATTAAACAATTATATACAAGCACATTCAAACACACCATACAATTTCAAGAAGGAAGTAGAAAATTTAAAGAAACACCAAAAACCACTCCCTCATCTTTCACAAAACATCACTGTAACCCCAAATATTTTCAAAAGTAGTCATATCATTCATAGCAGAATAAAACTTAAAATCTAACATTATACGACTCTTCACCACCTTTACAATACTACTGTCACTCTGACCCTCAAACACTTCCTACTGAGCCACACTGCCATCTTATTAAATTCAGAAGTTGACATTGTGCTTTCTTCTTCTGTGTGTAATTATACCCACAAATAAAGAGTGCTTCCTTTTGTGAGACTGTTGTTCATTGTTCAGCACATCCTCTCCACCCACAGACCAGAAGGATTCGTAAAACTCCACTGGCAGTCCATCAGTACCTGGGGATTTCCCACCCTCCATGCTCTGAAGGGGAACCTGCAACTCCACCAGGGACAGTGGCCCCTCGAGACCCAATACAGCCTCTTCTTCTACCTGAGGGGAACCATCTAAGTAAATATTTTCCAACTCCTGGTATGATCTATATTCACTGGTATACAGCGTAGTTTAAACTGTGCTGCTCTTCTTCAAATCTCCACAGGATCTGAGAGTACAGTACCAGACTTCAAGGCATTTATCCATCTGCTCTGGCCATGTTTATGCTCTAAACCAAAGAAAAACTTGGACAGAGAGTACATCTGTGTCACGTTCTGAAAAGGAGAACATACCAGGGCCCCCTGTGCCTGTACCCCAAGCAGGTCAGCTTGTTTCGTTTTTTGTTTTTTTTTTACTTTAAGAGCATCAATATCCTCCACTACAAACAGTGGAACCCAGCTGTTGGGAAGGGGCAGAGCCACGCCCCCAGACATGACACAGCCACGCCCCCAGACATGACACAGCCATGCCCCCAGATATGACACAGCCATGCCCCCAGACATGACACAGCCACACCCCCAGACATGACACAGCCACGCCCCCTGACATGGTGCTATTGTGACTAAGGAAGGCTTTACCTTCTCACTCTCTCGGCCAGTCTGCTTCATTCTGTCTATCACTATAGATCAAAATCTACATTATTTCCTTTAAATTTGATTAACTGAAAAAATTGTGTTCTTTTATTCACATCCCCGGCCCCATTAAGCGTTGCCACACTGTACACACTCATTTTGAAAATGAACATTAAATCTAAACAAAAAAGTGACACAAAAATTAAGCAATCTTCTTACCGTCATCGTTAAGTTGCAGGTTTAGATCAGTAAAACCTTCCTCCTATAAATTGCTTCTCAAACACTGAAAAGACTGTATAAGTCCTGCCAGATCTGGAAAGTCCTCTTCCACCTGAACCCCTTTTGCATGTTTTGTATTTTCCAAGAATGTTCTGATCACTTTCAAAGTAAACATTTCTCGAGGTCCACAGGGCTGTTAATACAAGGAAATGTTTCTTTCCTGATATCATTCTGACACACAGGTAAACAGGAATGGAAAAGACCTCCTGCAGCTCTGACAAAATCTGGGTCTGTACATTGTCAACAGTAGGTTATGAGGGGACTCTTTGGGGAGATCCACCTTTTGCTCACCTCTTGGCAATACAGTGGATTACATGATAACAGTACATTCTCTCTCAGTACATTCACTGTAAAGCTACTAACCCCTCTGTCTGATCACAGCCAAATCACTGTGTTCATTAGTAGGACAGAGACTAGCAGTGCTGCACCCACACAGGCCAGTCAGCTGTTTAATACCAGGAGACGATACAGATGGGCCCAAAACAGCACAGAGGAGTTCCAGAAAGCAATCAGCTCTCAAGAAATTCAAACACTTTTAGACACATTTCTTGAACACTCTTAATAAATCTAAATAAGAAGAATTGGCTTTTCAAACCACATACTGGATAACACATATTAAATCTCTTTTCAATCAATTACTCAAAAATACAAGACCTGAACAAAAGCATATAACTGAAAAATTTAATATATTAGAACTACCAATAAAAGACTTCTAGAATCCCTTGGACTCACCCACTACTGAGCAGGAACTTAGAAATCAAATTTCTATTCTTAAAACCAAAAAAAGCAAGTGTGTCTGATGGCATTTGAAATGAAATGATTAAACACAGAAGTATAAAATTCCTGAAAAAGACCAAAACCATCATTTTCCAAAAAGAGCCAGATCTCAAGCAAACACACCACACAAGTTTCACATTATGGACACAAACGCTAGAAACCTGTACAAATTATAATTACTCAGAATTAAAGATTATTTCAACTGGAAACTTCAATCCAGCAGCCAGTCAACTGAGAGAGAAAGCAAGCAGGGCATTCTATGCAATCAAACGTCAAATTCACATTCAAATACCAATTTAAATTTGGCTCAAAATATTCCAGTCTATTATACAACCAATTCTGCTGTATGGTTGTGAAGTGTGAGGGCTACTCATAATGGAACAAACACCCAGCTGAAATTATGCACTCTGAATTCTGTAAAAATATCCTGAAAGTGCACAGGAAAACAACAAATAATGCCTATACAGCTGAATTAGGCCAATTTACACTATTATTTCAAATTCAAAAAAGGATTATTGAATAGTGGCTATACTTAAAAAATGGTCACTACTACTGGTACCACTATAAAGCCCTGCAGTGCCAAGATCTGAGCAGAGAAAAGAATCCCTTCACACAGCTGGTCCCCTCACAAAGCAGGTCCCCTCACACAGCTGGCCCTGACACTGAGTTCATTAACAAACACTAACACTGTAGCAGACCAGGACCAGTCTGAAATACAAACAATCAGACCAAACCAAATGATAACACTACAGAAAACCCGTTGGAACACACAAACACAAGCTCAAAGCAAAATGCACTGTTATCTGACCCTAAAATGTCAGTACACTGTAGCAGACTACCTGTACAAAGTGAATGACATTAAACACAGAAACACGTTGACAAAGTACAGACTCGAGGAACACAACCTGCCCATCCAGACCAGCCAATGTAAGTCATGCAGTCTGCAGAAGAACAGAGACTCTGTCAACAGTGTAAAAATGACACTGTAGAGACAGAGCTGCACTTTCTCACTGAATGTGAAACATTCAGTCAAACACAACAAATTTACTTTACAAAATTTGAGACGACCGACCCCAACTCTAAGTATCTATTGAACACTGACAAATTGTCCATCCTATTGGGTGAAAAGAAAGCAGTGCTTTAACTGGACAATATACAGCTCCAGAAAAAAATAAGAGACCACTCCAATTTTTTCTTAAATCAGCATCTCCACATGTACAGCAGCCCTTCCATTCAAGTGTTTGTTGAAATCCTTCACAGACACACCTCATTCTACTTAATGAGATGCTGAATAGGTGATCACCTTAACAAAATCCTGTTCTAATGAGCAACGGGATAAAAACCACTGCTGCTGTTATCACTATTCTCTTGTTATAGAACCAGCTGGATGGGAAAAGCAGTGCTAGGACTACCCAAAAATTAGTATAGTCAAAATACAGCTACAGACCATGCCAAAAGAGTTGAAAAGAAAGTTTCTTAATGAGGAAAGCTTTACTGGCAGAGGGATACAGTGAGCATCAGGTTGCTTCTATCTTGAAAATTTCAAAAACTGCGGTTCATAAGTACACGGTCCAGCAGCAAACACATGGGACAGCAACAGCTCCAGACTGGCAGAGGTCAAAACGACTCTCTACCGACCATGACGATCGCCGCCTCATTTGAATGTCACTTAACACCCGTAAGATGACGTCAAGTGACCTACAAAATGAATGGCATGCAGCAGCTGGGGTGAATTGCACAGCGAGGACGGTTCTAAACAGGCTTCTGGAGGCAGGGCTGAAGTCATGCAAAGCTAGAAAAAAACTCTTCATCAATGAGAAGCAAAGAAGAACCAGACTGAAGTTTTCAAAAGTCCATAAGGATTGGACCGTAGAGGACTGGAGTAAGGTCATCTTCTCTGATGAGTGCAATTTTCAGCTTTGTCCAACACCTGGTCATGTAATGGTTAGATGAAGACCTGGAAAACCTACAAGCCAGAGTGTCTTGCACCCACTGTGAAATTTGGTGCAGGATCGGTGATGATCTGGGGTTGTTTCAGCAAGACTGCAATCGGGCAGATTTCTCTTTGTGAAGGACACATAAATCAAGCCACTTACCAAACTGTGCTGGAAGAAAATTGCTTCCTTCTGCTCTGATAATGTTTCCCAACTCTGATGATTGTTTTTTTCAACAGGGCAATGCTCCATGTCACACAGCCAGGTCAATCAAAGTGTGGATGATGTACCACCAGATCAAGAGCCTATCATGGTCAGCCCAATCTCCAGACCTGAACCCCATTGAAAACCTCTGGAATGTGATCAAGAGGAAGATGGATGGTCACAAGCCATCAAACAAAGCTGAGCTCCTGGAATTTCTTTGCCAGGAGTGGCAAAAAGTTATCCGACAGCAATGTGAAAGACTGGTGGAAAGCATGCCAAGACGCATGAAAGCTGTGATTAAAAATCAGGGTTATTTCACCAAATATTGATTTCTTGACTCATCCTAAGTTGAAATATTAGTACTGTGTTGTTTATAAATGAATATGAGCTTGTTTTCTTTACATTATTTGTGGTCTGAAATTTCTGTAACTGTTTTATTATTTTGACCATTAGTCATTTTCATTAAAAAATCATGCTCTAAAATACAATATTTTTATCTGGAATTTGGAAGAAATGTTGCCAGTAGTTTATAGAATAAAACAAAACTGCTCAGCCTGGTCAAACACATACCCATCAACTGTAAACCTAGAGAAACTGTTAATTTTGTAGTGGTCTCTTATTTTTTAATGGTACCAATTGAGACAACTTAAATGAACATTTAACACTGTTATTTTCTGCACTGTTTGCTTAAGTATATCTGTACTCTGTCAGCAGGGCACTTATTTTAAATAAAAATCTCCACAGGTAATAAAAAATAAATAAAGAAGACCCACCCCTCACCCCCCGCCCAACCTTCTCAGTCGACGGCAGGAAGGAAAATAACAATGCCAGTGCTGATTATAAAAAAGACATTTAATTGGCCAATGAATCGGTCGACCACTACTTCACCCTGTGCTTCATGATAAACAACTGACATGGTGAGGTCTCGTACAGAGGTCTAGGATCCATTCCTCAGCTATGATTCTACACCAATAAATTCCCCTCCAAAAAAAGAAACCCAGTTACCATAGCAACATGTTGTCATGGTTAGTCCCTCCCAGCTTCTGTGTTCCGTGTTTTCCCTGTCTTGTGTATTTTATTTCCATTCCGTAGTTTCGTTTTCTCCGCCCCTCGTTTGATTTTCCACACCTGTCCCTCGTTTAGTTCATGTATTTAAACCCTGTCTTCTTGCCCTTCTCTTGGTTGTTCATGGCATTTGTGCGTTCATGGTGGTTGTTAGGCTTCATTGCTTTTGGTGAATGTTTTTGAAAGCCTGTATATGCACGTATTTAAGTTTGTACTCCGTGCCTTCGTGTTTCCTAGCCTTTGTTATATCCTGCTTCCCCTGTTTTCCTTCGTGTGTTTTGTTTGTTTGCTCATGTATCCACGTACTCTCCGTGTTGGCTCCATCACCCTGGACTACAACGATTCTGATTTTGGATTTGCCCGTAATAAATCTCGTTCTTCTCCACACTTGTGTCCGCCTCCTTACCGCTCACTTACATATGTACAGGTCATTTACTGAACAGTTCTGTGGTTACCACTGTATTCATCACCCATTCCACACTGCCACTCAGTTTTTAACTGTTTATATGTGATTGTCATGTAAGAGAGAGTTAAACAGATGAAATATAAATGACCACTGTGAACTACAAACATTACTGGGTGCTGAAATAGATTCAGTAATGAAACTTCATTAATTCTAGTTAACAAAAACCTTATAGCCAGACCTGCCTAATCATGAACACACAACTAATTAGATCAGGAAACTAAGCTGTCCTTTAGACACACTTACACACCACCATAAAACAGACTAATAAACATTATCTACATGTAGCCCTGTGGGGAAAGGAATGTGTATATGATGTTATATGTGTATGTATGTATAAGTACTGTATATATTTATTTCCTTTATTCTTGTTGTTTGAAGGAGAAACGGTGAAATTGTTTACAGTTTTTCATGTGTATACTTGATTTCTGTGAGTGTTATTGTCACAGACTGCTACTCCCCCATAAGTCACGTGGTGAGGCCCGCCGCGTGCAGGGGGATCCACACGTACTGTGAATAAATGTTTTGTAACCACGCCACTTGGGGATTACATACACAGGTTTTATTGTTAAGTGTCAATGTGTCTATTTAAACCCTGTCCGTGTGTGTCCCTTTGTTGGTCATTGTCGCTACGTGTGTGTTAACTCCTGGCCCTGTAGCAGTCAGTGATGGTGTAGTAATTATGCTGTGTGTTAATATGTAAATGTAGTCAGTGATGGTGTAGTAATTATGCTGTGTGTTAATATGTAAATGTAGTCAGTGATGGTGCAGTAATTATGCTGTGCGTTAATATGTAAATGTAGTCAGTGATGGTGTAGTAATTATGCTGTGTGTTAATATGTAAATGTAGTCAGTGATGGTGCAGTAATTATGCTGTGTGTTAATATGTAAATGTAGTCAGTGATGGTGCAGTAATTATGCTGTGTGTTAATATGTAAATGTAGTCAGTGATGGTATAGTAATTATGCTGTGTGTTAATATGTAAATGTAGTCATTGATGGTGCAGTAATTATGCTGTGTGTTAATATGACAGACTGGAGCTTCAGCAGTGATCATAGTTATGACGGAGCACAGGTGGTGATCAGGGTGGTGGTGGTTGTTGTTGTTGTTGTTGTTGTGTATCCCCCCCCCCCCCTTTGTGTAGCTCATTCTCTCTACTGGTTCATTCACTTTGAACTCTGAATATATTTCTATTCTACATTTACAACAATATCTCTCTACAATATCTCTCCTCATTCTCACCCCTCATTCTTCTCACTCCTCATTCTCACCCCTCACTCCTACTTACTCTTTCACCCCTCAAACCTACTCACTCTCACCCCTCACTATCACTGCTCACTCCTACTCCTCACTCTCACCCATCATTCCTACTCACTCTCACCCCTCACTCCTACTCACTATCACCCCTCACTTGTACTCACTCTCACCCCTCACTGCTACTCCTCACTCACCCATCACTCCTACTCACTCTCCCATCACTCCTACTCACTCTCACCCCTCACTCCTACTCACTCTCACACCTCACTCATACTCATCACTCCTACTCTTCACTCTCACCTCTCACTCTCACCCCTCACCCTCAATCCTCACTCTCACCTCTCATTCCTACTCACTCTCATCCCTCATTCTCATCCCTCACTCCTACTCCTCACTCTCACTCCTCACTCTCACCCTTCACTCCTACTTCTCACTCCAAGTGAGATACTAGTGATGGCCATTACTGTGCCGAGGCTTCAGAGTGCATGTTGAGAGATCCTGGAAGTATTTTATGAAACATGTATCGAGGCTTGCTTCTTTAAGGACGAATGATGCCTGAAACCTCACTGGTTCAGGAAGCATTTCAAATGTTGGCGCAATTTATGAACACACATAAAGCGCAATGGATCCACGCAAAATTTGCATGTTTGTGTTCTGTCAATTTGCCTATGACATTGATGAGCTTGTGTAATCTAATCTTTACAAAGCAATGACCAGAAAGGAAGAGCTGGATGAGGCTTTGGTCTCCATGATTGTTAGAAACACACAACCATTTAGCACAATTGAGGATAAAGGCTTCAGGGACTTAGTAGCAAAATTTGATCCAACCTATATTTTCCCAACTAGGAAAGTATGTGTGGTGACATGGATAAATTATGAGAGTAGTATTAAAAAAATAATATTTTCTTCCTTCCCTTTAGACCGCAAAGGCCATGGTTGAGGCCAAATATCAACAAGAGAAAGAGAAGACCAAAGTTGAGGTCCAGAAAGTTCCTGCAGTGAGTGTGACAGCAGACAAACTACTTGGCTGTGACCTGCCATTTTATAGATGACAACACATGTCTGAAGTGCACATTACTCTGTGTAGTGAAATTCCCAACAGGCGCACACAGCTGAAAATTTGGCCTGTGTGAAATCCTCTCTTATGGAAGAATGGGAAATAAAATCCAAAGTAACATGTCTAGTTACTGATGGCGCATCTGATATGATTGCCTGTGGCAAACAGCTGAAGCTGCGTCATGCCTTCTGCATTGCTCACACCCTGAATATAGTTGTTAAAAAAGCTCTTGAACTAACCCCAGTGCTGTCTGCCATTCCTACAAAGGCAAGGAAGCTGGTGGGCTATTTTAGAAGCAGCACAACTGTCAAAGTTAGTAACATTATTTTCACATTTGTTTACACATTGTTTTATATTGCTACATATGTAACGTTTAGGTTTTTATTGTTAAAGGAGAAGCTGGACCTTGTTCAAGAGCATATGGGAAAACCAAAAAAGAAACTGATTCAGGAGGTTGAAACAAGGTGGTACAGCAGCTTTCAAATG
Source organism: Electrophorus electricus (assembly GCF_041902795.1). Classification (NCBI taxonomy): domain Eukaryota; kingdom Metazoa; phylum Chordata; class Actinopteri; order Gymnotiformes; family Gymnotidae; genus Electrophorus; species Electrophorus electricus. Next base: position 5,591 of record NW_027658651.1, on the reverse strand, counting down.
CTGGAGCGATTAGTAGAACTCAGGGAGCCTGTAAGCACTGGCAGGCTTACAAACTGGAATTCCTGTGCTGACCTCTGATGAGTACAATAATGTTTGTGAGCTCCTGTCTATACTGTCTCCTTTTCACAAGGCCACACTGGTGCTGTCAGAGGGGAAAAAGGTATCTGGCTCCAAAGTGGTGCTATTATTGAAAATGGTGGAAAAGATGCTTCAGGAAGAGGCAGCAAAGGTAACGGTAGCTAGTGAACTGGGAGAGACCTCATCAGGCTCCTTAGGGAAAAGCTCCACACAGCATGAGCATTATATCGCTGGGAACGCTGCTAGACCCAAGATACAAATCACTTGGATCCTTTAGCCCAAAAAAGGTAGATGAAGGAATAAAACAACTCACCTTTGAATGTGCCAATGTAATAGGGTCTAGACAGTCATAGTCAACCCCAGCTGCAGCTTCAACATTACAGGATGCTGTAGCTGAAAGACCTGGTTAGTATTTTTGCATTGGATTAAAGTCAATTTCAGAGTTATGATCTAATTCATATTATCTGGTTTTGCTTCTCAGGAAACAAACTGGTGTGATTTTGATACCATGTTCATGGAGGCCAGAAGAACTCACAATGTCACTGCTGATGCCACAGTTGAAGTGCAGACCTGGCAGAACCGAATATCAGCAAAACACAGGGTCCCCTCCAGTACTGGGAGAGGCAGGGGTGCATATATCCAAATCTCTACAAGCTTGCTGTGCGATACTTGTGCACCCCTGCCTCCTCAGTACCATGTGAAAGTGTTTTCTTCAAAGCCGGGGAAGTTATTTTCAAAAAGAGAAACCAACTGCGTCCAAGCACAGTGGAAAAAATATTATTTCTTAATAAAAGTGAAAGAAGTCACTGCGGTATTCATAAGAATAACCATTTTCCAATCTTTGAAAAACACTGCAACAATCTTAAAAACATCTCAACATAAACATCTCATGTCCTATTTGATTTATTTAAACACTGACTGAAATCAACCTGTTTTTTGACACTAGTAGACCTCCAAAACCATTACCTACACATCAAAAACAGATTAGATGAATGAATGAACTGCACAAAATCATATTAACTATCATAAGATATTAGACTCATACTGTGTACATCTGCAACTGTATCTCTCCACCACACAGAAAACAGAATGAAAAACCTTTCCCAGTTTCCAAAGATTTCCACCTTTAATGTGTAGATTTAGGTAGTACACAAACACACACACACACACACACACACACACACACACACACACACACACACACACACACACACACACACACACACACACACACACACATATTAACAAGCAATTGTTTTTTACATGTTTATATATCATCACAGGTACAGAGATATTATTTTTTATTTTATGTTTCTTTTGAAAATGTTAGTTTGCTAATCGCAATGTAATGAAATCTTGTATCCTGTGTAAAGACCCTAGCTGCTGTGGTTGCTATGGTGACACAACAGCATGCCTGTTAATGTTAGTGCAGATCTTTTCGACATGTTATTGTGTTGTTTTTTGCTGTTGTGATTTTCTATCTTTCATTGGTTAAATGATAGAATATGGGTTTTCTGGTTAAGTTTCACTTTCTAAATGTTTACTCGATTTGTAATCAACTCGTTATTTTTAGTATTTTAACATTCTGTTTGTAGTGGTTGATCATTCCTGTTCATATTTGTTATTATGACATTAGGCTACTTACGTTATTTATGTGACCTACAGGACATTGTTGTGCTGCGCTTAACATTACACAGCAAAATATAGCAACTTAGATTTCCAGATGAAATTTTTTTTTACTAACGGACCTTGAGGGGAGGAGAGTCTGCCAGTCTCTCTCTCTCACATGCACACACACGCACACAATTTCATTTTTCCATGTTTTTACAGTAAAGGTTCACAGACCCAGTACTGCCGCTTGCCTCGTGATGTTAACAGTGCCAGAACAAAACGCAGCATCACAGCCAGTAGACAGAATTGTCGGGGTACACAAGCTGGCTTGGTATTGTGAAACAGTGCGGTTGTGCACAGCTGGATCTCTTGAGTTGTCGCGTATTTGTTCACTGAACGTATGGATGGACAGGTAGCTAGCTCACGTTAGTTGTAGGAACTAACCACAGCTTAGCTTCCTATAGCTAGAAGTGTCCAATACAGCGATAGGCTGTATAATGATCCCATAACCTAAACTTCATATCATTTTAAGCAACGGATCATCCTGCATATTGCAGAGAGGAAGAGCATGTTAAAGCAATGAAAAAAAGATAAGCAAAAACACCAAAGGAATTGTTTAAGGCATTGCTTTATCACTTCGAGAAGGGCTTAATCAGGTGAGTGTGTCTGTACCGACATATTCTGGAGGAGGAGCGGACGGCATGCCACACCTGCCCTCTATACTAACCTCAACTCTCTATAGCAGGGTGAAACTTTGGAGCACGGCTCCATCCCTCCATGAATATTTCTGCTCCATTCATAATGCTGGTTGAGAAACTGTAGGGTTATGCCTCCTAACATGACTGATATCAAAAATAGGCAGCTATCACATTTTTTTAGATGGCCCATGTTTTAAACTGTCTGACCGTTTCAACCGGTTATTCTGTCTGCTCTCTGCCTAACCACATTTGGGCGGCTTACTCTCTCCCTTACAGGTCTGCTCAAGAATCTGAGCTGATGCTGTTGACCAGGGTCTGCCATCTACTCCGGGATCAGGTTCTCACCATCTACACTGATTCTCGTTATGCATTTGGGGTTGCTCATGACTTCAATAAGATTTGTCGCTCCGGGGGTTTCGTATCTTGGAAGGTAAGCCCATTTCTAATCCAGGACTAGTGTCTGCAACTTTGTCTGCATGTACACTACCAGCTTGGCTGGCTATCGTAATGGTCAAGGGTCATGACACAACCTCTGAGTCTGACACGGCCACTGGCAATGCTTCAGCAGATGAGATTCCACGTTGGGCAGCTGTTAATGCCCCCTCATGCCCATACACTATATCCTCGATGTGTGAAGCTATCGCCATGTTTTCTCATTGCTTTTTGCCGAATAATATCAATCTGCATTTCTTACAAACTCAGAGTACACAACAGGACTGCTCTCATTGGGTTGATTAGGGCTGTAGTCCTGATTAAAATGGTCTAATGGCGTGTCACCCTTCCTAAATCTATTTTTCCATTTCTTGTGCGTCATTTTCATGGGATTTCACATGTTGCACAAAGGGGGAGTGATGGCTAGCATTCAAAAAACAGTTTTGTATTCCTGCAAAACGTCTCACTGTAAAACTCCTCCTAGATTGCTATTTAACCTGTGCCAGAAGCAACCAGGGTAAAACACAAGCCAAATATGATGCCTTACAGGCTCCAGAATATCCCTTTCAGTGTCTACAGATAGACTTTATGCACATTCCACCTTGTGGTCAGTTGAAGTATTTGCTAGTGATTGTAGGCAGGTTTTCCAAGTGCACTGAGGCATTTCCTTGTTCTAAGGAAGACTTTCAACAGGCCTGTCATCGCACTGGAACTTACGCTAACTTCATTTAGATTTAAAAAACTGATCAAAATGTTTCCTCCTTCATTTAAATCATCACATCCGTGTTCAGGGAATTCTTGCATCCTTACGGGACTCCCAGGAAGTTCAAGAAACACGTGTAAGAGCCCTGCTGTTCACACTGCTTTTTGTAACCCTAATCAGATATTTCTATCAACAAAAATTCAAAACAAAAAGAACAACAAAACTCCCCAAAACTGTGCAAACCATCCTAAAACAATAAAGCTGTTCTAGGTACAGCTGCAATTTAGCAAATCCTGAAAAATGTATTTTCATCTCGATCAGTTCCACTCCTTGGTCCTCTGTGTTTCTTTGCTCCTATAAGGCTTGTCTTGTACATATTTGTTTGTTGGTGGAGTTGTTTGTGTTAACATTGCTTGTTTACACTCACCTGCTGTCAGAGGGTATATGTATTTTTTCTGTCATTTAGGCATCTGATAAAGTGAAAAAGGAATTAATCTACAAAACCAGAGTCGATCTACTAACAGGTGGTAGTGTGTAACACTGACAGTGGTAGAAAAGAGAAATTTTTTAAAACCAGAATTTATTTTTCACGTTACATTCTATATTAAATAAAAAATAAATTTACTTCAGATCTCAAGGCAGAGCTGTCTACTGTATGGCAAATAGTAAATTGTTAATAAATAGATTTAATTACGTATTGAACGCAGAACATTCGCATTGGCTGAATGAACCTTTCACTCTTCTGTCATGTCTATCTGCCTAACTATCAGATGTGTGTGTGTTTGTGTGTTTTTTCTCTCTCTCCCACACACACACACACACACACACACACACACACACACACACACACACACACACACACACACATTCTCTCTCTCTATCTGTCTCTCTCAATGTCACATTCTCTCACTCTCATTCTTGCATGCTGGCCTTCGGTAACACTGCCCTCCACCACCTGCACCTCCCATTCTCCACCTGTACCTTGTGGCCTCTGCCCCCTGCCTTGCCCTGCACTGCCCTTCCACCCCACCTGGCTGACTGAGAGAGTACTTGGCCATTCCAGCCAATCCAAGCATCAGGGTCAGCTGTTACAGAGGACAGACGAGTGTCACACAGTACACTGATCTAAGCCCTCTATTCACCCCTACACTGATCTAAGCCCTCTATTCAGCCCTACACTGATCTAAGCCCTCTATTCACCCCTACACTGATCTAAGCCCTCTATTCACCCCTACACTGATCTAAGCCCTCTATTCACCAGTACACTGTAATGATACATTGCAAACTGCCCTGACTACCCTGTCAGAAATGCAGAGCTCCAGTGTGAGATCTGTCATCAACTCCACTAGTCAGCAGTCTGGCAGGAATGATCCACAAAGCATCAGCTATTATGGATCTCTGTATGGACCTCCATTCTCAGACGAGGACCATGGCAAGACTTTAAGGCCCATGCAGTCAAGAGTTTGCCAGTCTAAGACCACATCTTGTTTTATTAATGGACTAAACAAGGTGCAGTTTGTTTGAGTCGAAACATCTGGTTTATGAAGCTCATGTGATACACCCATCATCTTTAACCCAAACTGGATCAACTGCACCAGTCGTTGAAGCTATGGCGGCATTCACAACAAATAAACAAAGAAGGATATACGACTGGAGCGGCTCAAAGTGGTGTGTGTTTTACTGTTTGCAGTGAGCTAGAAGAGTGGTGGATGTTGTGTCATAAGTATCTGGCGAAAAGCCTTTATACAAGAGTATGTGTCCCTGAACTATTTCCCTAAGGAGAGAGAGCATGAGGGGAAAACAAGAAAGAAAAGAGCCTGAGATTTGGAGAAACATGTTTACCCTCAGCACATCTTTGTCTGGCTTCCACGAACAAAGTTGAAGCTCTCAGATGAATACAATCTTCGGAAAGGCACAAACAGGGATTGAAACTGTGGGCTTTGGTTTATAAAACTAACACCTTGCCACTTGGCCATCATGCCTTAGAAGCAAGTCATGAACTGGTCTTTAACAATGCACGAGCTTGCACCTTAAGTCTGACAGTAGAAAAGCCTTGAAAAGGTTGGAAG
>NW_027658650.1:15000-22500 GCF_041902795.1 Electrophorus electricus | reverse complement strand
ACAAGACAGAAATGATCACATTACAGAATGCAAACACGCACAAAGATAGCTAATGTGTTCTTCACCAAAGATTAAAAATCTATGGTTATAATAAAAGAACTCAGGTCAGTCAACATTTAATATTATAATAACATTTAATATTATACAACATTTAATAATATAATTTTTTTTTTTCTCCAGGGCTTAAGCACATTTTCTAAAGCATTGCTAAAAGTCTTAGACCTGCAAACACAAAGACATTGCATCACAGTACAGGTTCACAAAGCCAAAACCCACGAACAGTGTTTAGCTGATGTCATTGCTAAAACCAATTCAGCTCAAATACTGAAGAATAGTGCTACAGGTTACCTTGAAAGTGGGTTTCTCTTTGGCACTGATACAATCCTCCAATACACATCAAGGTCAAAATTTATTTCTAGGCAACAGAATATTATCACTGTCAAAATTCATGCATCACAAACACCACATTTAACCTAACTGTTACTTTACAGGTTTCTATTTATGCTATGCGCCTTTACAGTAAATTGAAACAGAAATACAAGAAAAGAAGACAGAGGATCAGTATAGCTCAAACTGTGCTGCAGTCCACACGGCTTCACCCCTCACAGTTCACGTGCTGTACCTGTAGTATCAAATTGCCAGCATACATGACATTCCAGCTGCTCTGAAATGTGGCAGGTGAACTTTGTGTCAGTGAATCTTTCACCTTGTGAATAACGGTTACTTATGTTTCACAGTTTAGGACGCTTAGCTGGACTTTTGTACCTAGCGATTTACACATTGAGTATATGTGTAAATACATGTGAGCAGTTAGCTGCCTTTGTCTTTTTTCAGGAGTATTTTACAGTGTTACAGTTTTGTTGAAGCAATTAAAAATATTAATAATTTATATGTCTAGAATGATTATTTTCTCCAAGAAACTTTTGAAATGCGTATAGATAATCACACAGACCGATTTTCTCAGTGTAACTGTTTTGTCTGTATTTACAAGAGAGGGTACGATTAGAGAACTTAAATAAATAACATTATATATATATATATATATATATATATATATATATATATATATATATATATATATATATATATATATTAAAAATGTTATTTATTTTTTTCATTCAAGTTCTCTAATCGTATACACACACACACACACACACACACACACACACACACACACTTTGTAATGTTTCATTTAGCGCCTGGACGCGTTTGCGGATCATGGGTACCATTCTCCCCCCTGGGGACCCTCCGGGAAGGTGGGGGGGGGCAGTCTTCGGCTTGTCGGCGCCCTTTGTTTCAGATCTGCTCAGTATCCGCGGCGCCGCTACCGGGAGAGAGCGTGCATCCGTGCTCTTCTCTTCTCTCCTCCCCTCTTGGTGGGGACGTGCCTTTTTTTTCCGCGAGACTTTACTTTGTCCTCATTGCCGCGAACGTCTGGGGTCGCACTCGGTTCAGCGGCGTCTGACGGTTTGAATTTGTGCGAGGTCCGTTATTTCGTTGCGGGGAGGCTGAGCGTCCGCTCAAGCCGAACTGTCTGTCGCGCATTCGGCGAGTCGTCGGTGCACCTGCGGTTTGGTGTGGCGGTGTCCCCCTCCCCTGCCTACGAGCGCAACATTCCGGGAGACTAAACTCGCAGTTGGAGGACCGATATCTCAGCAAACCAAGGTAACGAGAAACTTCTCCTTCAACAAATGACTTGTGTGTGTGTGTGTGTGTGTGTGTGTGTGTGTGTGTGTGTGTGTGTGTGTGTGTGTGTGTGTGTGTGTGTGTGTGTGTGTGATTTCTGAGATGGGATGATTTCGCACAGTAATTTGGGGAACGAAAATACATTAGGTTGTGGCGACTATGTCCATTCGATTCCGTATGTCGGAATCATTCTTCAGTTTTAACCTCACAGCAGACAAATCTCACCCGAATCACAAGCCTGATTCGTAGGATTTGTCTGTCGGTGCGGCCAGACCACCCCGTCGCTCGCCGTCCTAAATGAACGACTCTGGCACTATGGGCGGCCATCCATGCTCGTGACGAAACGCAAATGCTTATTGTGTCATGAGTAAATTTCAGGGGGAAAAAAACCAAAACGTGAGCTCAAAAGCGCGTGTCGACTGCGCGCCGCCGCCCGGGAGCTCGCACATGGTCGTTCCACCCCTGCAGTGATGGTCCGGTTTTTCAGTACTTCTTGCGTCCCTTCCGCTTCATGCACCTGCTTAAGTGGCTTTTCTGCTTGTTTGTGTAATGTTTATATCAACACGCATGTTTCAGAGATCAGCGAACGAGCAGCATGCGGTTAATACGGCTTGGCTGCTGCGTGGTAAACAGCAAGAAACGTCTTAAATGAAAGTGTCCCTAGCTTAAATGTCGGAAGCTGCGCTCCATGGAAACGTGGGTGTGTGGTTTAACAAACTTAACGGTTCCTCTTTTTTTTGCCGTAACCAGTTGTCTCCCGTACTTATTCATTTTAGTGGCATAACTAACATTTTCAAAGGCGCATTTGAGAGAAAGAGAAGCTTAAATGATGAGCGGTTTCCCTCTTTCATCAGTGTATTTTGTCCTCGCGCGTGTTCTGTCCTTTTCTGTTCCTTTCCTTCTTTGTGGCCTGCGAAAGGCAAAAGGGAGATCTCTGGGCTGGCGAATCTCAGTAAGTACACTCGACAGACAGATGTGGTCAGCGCCGACACCAGGCTAGGAGCTCTCTCCACCCCCCAGTGGCAGCTGCTGCGAAGCTGAGCGAGATCAAAACCTCTCCGGCAGCTGCAGCATGCATTATTCATCGCGACACATTCTCACCGGCTTGCCAAGACTGTGAAGCATCAACAGATCTACCGCTCTGGCAAAACTGGTGACCCTAACGTTTGAACATCATAACCGAGAGACAGACAGAGGAGCTGGGCGGAGTGTTACCACTGTTCTACCCTTAATTAGTAGCCACTTAACCCACTAGGCAAAGATGTATATTTGAACAAACATTTTTCAATGTAATTTGAGATAACGGCACCGAATTTTCCGTTTTCAGCATAGAATTAATCTAACGATATTGCCTGCATGCAAGATTACAACGGACAATCAATATATTGAATTTACACGCTATATCTCAGTAGTGCTACCCAGTGGGGGAGGAGTTAAGCATATAGGAGGGGAGGGGCTTATGGCGTTTAAGAGCCAGTATCCGCACTGAAAAGTGAAAGGGGGCGGGCGCTAGAGTTGGCAAGATCCCCACACTGCCGGGCACTGCCACTTTCACTAGATGTTAGCTAAATCTGTCAATGAACAGAGCATTTATCGGCTTGCACAGGGCTGGGTTGAGCGGGTCGTGCTGACAGAGAGGGGTCAGAGGTGAAGGTCAGGCGCTTGCTGTGACCACGGTGCTTGAACCCGATCGGGGGTGGGGGATCTTTTTGTTCCTGCCCCTCGACACACCCCCTTTCCACCCTGCAGCTGTCCCCGGCCTTTGTCTCTCTCTGCAGACCCAAGAGCCTACCCACAATGCATCGCCCCACCATGTCAGAACCCCCCATTCGGCAGCCAGAAGGTCCACTTAACGGCAGTCGGCCTTTCACGGGCGCGATCACAAAGCCCCCCAGAAGTGTCCAGGACGGCAGTTTGCAGGAGCGAGACCCCTCGGTGGGTGGCCCCCTTCCACACGTCCATCGCGTCGGGCTCAGCGTGGCGCTCACAATGCGTGCAGGCGGCACAATGCAGGCGAGGTGGTGTGGGGGCCCCTTTGTGCACTTCATGTCCCCACAGCACTGTGCGGAGGAGGTTGGCTGCATAAACGCACTGATGGCCAGTTGCATTTGAGCATTAGGTGTATAAGATGGCTGGACAAATGAGGTCAGACCTACTGAGCACCCTGACGCTCGGTAGGGGTGGTGGATGAGGCGTAATGGGTAGCCAGGAGTACTGGCAAGAAAGGAACAAGTTAAAGGAAAACTATCTTTGCTTAAGAGAAACACCACACACACACAGGCACACACACACACACACACACACACACACACACACACACAGACACACAGGCACACACTGCACAAAAGCATTGTGCTTCTAAGTATAACAGACATTCACCCTCCCCTGTCCCTCGCACAGCCTTTTCAAACACACACACGCTCGCACGCACGCTCGCACGCACGCTCGCACGCACGCTCGCACGCACAACGCCGGCATCGCCAGCGCAGCAGCCAGCCAGCCAGCTCAAGGTTCTTTGGTGGCACGCATGCATATTTAATTGCATATACATGTGCAGAGCTTCACCAGAGGCTCTCTGGTCCTCTACCAGGCACACGAGGGCACCGTATCAGATCAGGGACCGTCGGCCTTGCTCCCCCGACGGGCGAGTGAAGAAGAGACAGGAGAGACAGAGCGACAGAGGGAGAGGTTATCTCCAGACTGACCTTATGAGTGACATTACAGACAGAGATCCCACTAAGACACTGCAATGGAGTCTGGGATGTAGCAGAACAAAAGGCGCCTGAAGCCAAACCTTATCGCACATTTACAGCCCCCGCCAAGCACGTGCTGATTCAGTTCATTTCTGGAGTGGAGCAGCACGAATCTTGCTTTATTTAACAGTAAATATCATTAAAATGCATTTAAATGATTGCAGATTGTAGTAATTTTGCAAATATTGGATCAGTAGGAAGTAGCCACACTGTGTTCATTTAGTTCCTTGTTAACTGTACAGGAAGGACAGGTTAAGATAAGCTAAGGAACATAGGATCATGCTTTCTTAGAGTTCCTCTTTGAAGTTGGCATGTTATCTGAATTTAGACCTCGGTTCAGCATGAACTGCTCTATTATTTATGGTTACAGTAGTATAATGCAGTAATACAATATTTAAAGTTACAGTTGTAATGTAAGAAGCACTATACGCATATTCCACAGAGACATCTTTAGATAAGTTATATACAGAATGATTTGAAACCTTGAGTACGTACTTGAGTGCATACTTGTGGCCTCGTTTGTTCCATAGGCCTGATTGCCGTTTCGCTTGTCGAACCCATGTGGAGTTATTATTGGCTTTTCCCTTAAGGTATGAATGTGGTTTGATTGGTAATTGCAGCTTAATATACTGAATGGTGGTCCTTTCTCTACAAAGTCAAGATCCCTGAGCATATACAGAATTCAGATGGATGAAGTGGCTTTTGTGATGATGTGGTAAAACCTCTGTAATCTGTCTGTAATTTAATGAACATAGATTTCTTTTGGATCCTGGGCTTTAAGGAATTTGCTGTAGTGTGAGAGCAATGGGAAAACGCTATGGGGTCTGTTAGCATTCAGGGCAAATTTCACGGCTAGCTTCAAAAGTCCCAGAGTAGGTCTCTTCACTGTCCATTACTTTTCACAACATTTGTCAAATCTTTTTTAAATGGCCGAGAAAGTTAATTTGTTGTGAGTCGATGGGTATACCGCAGCTTGGCAAGGTGAGTACACCTGAGAATTGATACAGAAAGTTTTTAGATTAGACTGACTGAGGAATCATCACGCAACAGTCTGTGTGTTTGTGTGTATGTATGTTTGTGTGTGTGTGTGTGTGTGTGTGTGTGTGTGTGTGTGTGTGTGTGTGTGTGTGTGTGTGTGTGTGTGTGTGTGTGCGCGTGCGCACGCGCGCAGAAAGATTCAGAGCGTTGGACAGATTAGTATGGGAATAGAGACATCCCTCAGGTAGATTTTTACATTCCACAGTGCTGTTTACTTGTGCTGCTAATGCTACACTCTTTCCTGCTCCGGGAGTCACACACGATGTTGCCATGTGAATATGTAATTCATCGAAATAATAAGCTTAACCTCGTGAGACAACGCGTTCTCGAGGGCACTTTTGAATTTCGCTTCACTGTGCCCTGTCTCTCGGGGGTGCTGAGAGAGTCCTGCTGCTGTTGTGAAACAAAGGAACTTTCTTGATACATGACAATCACGTAGCCTGTGCAGTTAAAGAACAGTTAATGCTACACTAAGATTTATATATATATATATATATATGCTAAAAAGAATTGTGTATTCCATCAGAATGCTTTAGTGATGTCCAATGTGATTTTGTGCTTTTATGAGTTCTTTGTTCTTCCTTTCAGTCAGAGTGTAAGTAGTTGAGGTCTAAAAGGCAACCAACCAGCCATCCACTCTGAATGTCATATTTCAGCACTGGACAGCTCCCACCTCTCAGGACTTCAGCACACCGTTCCCATTGTGCAGTGTCTGTTAGTAACACATGTGTATAATACTGCAGAAGTAGGTTGCTACGTTGGGGAATAAAGCCAGTATCATTTATACAGCGCCGACTGACTCAGCATCTGTGTGTGGCCGTGAATGGCTATTTATCTCTGTCCTGTCTTTTTGGCTACTGCTGAGGCAATCACGAGAGCATTATGCATGACAATGTGTGTACAAACGTGCGCAGTGCCTGGTCAGTCTTGCGGCGAATGGCGATTAGCACATGGTGAATTTGCTTAGAATTCGCGGTGGAGGCAGAGATAACTAATTTGGATGTTCCGACAAAGAAACACTGCGTGCTGGTGAAAGGGTGACCTCGCACCTGCTCGTGCGTCCGTCTGCGGTTACGTCTACATGAATCGGAGCGTGTATTTGCCCTGTCGGGAGTGTGTCATTTGCCCTTGTTTCTCATTCCGCTCTCTCACCTTCCCCAGGAATTATCAGGCATCCCTTCCTGCCCCTCCCACTCCCACCCACCCACCCACCCACCCCCCCGCCGCCCGTCTCCCATTCCGTCGCCGTGGGTGACTCACAGGTCGCCGTGTTCTACAGGAGGGCTGCCCCTCCGAGCCAATCAACAGAGGCTGTGCTTTGACTGGCGAGGAGGAAAACGCACGAGTCTTTTGTTTCTTTGTCTTTGGCCACCTTCAGTCATCTATTGTCTGGTCCCTCCAGGCTGGGGCTGTGCTGCCATTGTGTAGCACTTCCTGTCTGTGGATCAGTCCCAGCCAATGATTTGCCTTGACTGCCACATCCAGCTGCATTTGATGATCAGCTGCAATGAATTTTATAGCATCACTTATTACAGCTGTTTTATGGTTCAGCATATGTGGCTGATAAAAAAGTGTAGCTCTTAGCACTGAAAAATGTCTTAATTAAAAGGAAATCATTTTTAGCATTGGGTCCAGTGCACTTATCTATGAAGATGACAGCCTTATTAACTGGCTATTATTTATTTATGTAATACCCATTCATCTGGAATCATCTGATGTGTTGCTTCAGTGCTGAAAATTATTCATCCTTTAGTCTCCAGATTTACATTTCCCAGTCAGATTAAAGTCTCCTGTTGAAGTCTCCTAAGGTGAGGCGTATCCGAAGGCAAGTCGGGTCGTTTGGCATCAACTCAGATCCCGGCACGTTTTTTTAATGACGCCATGGTGGTTCAGCGCTGTGCAAGCGTTAACATATGCTTAGTACCGCAGCCCAAGGTGCGAAAAGACATTCAGACGTGCAGAAACAACAGCCCTGTTGGCTGGTGAAACCATGGCAACCAAACAGGCAGTTAACACTGCGCAT
>NW_027658650.1:5000-10000 GCF_041902795.1 Electrophorus electricus | reverse complement strand
TTTACCAGCTGCACAATTTCATTTGTTTCTTGCTCATTTTTGCGTTCACAGCTGTTGTTTATCTCAGTGTCGGGGGGGGGGGTTCGGTCATTTGTCGTGCACACGTTGTCTTGGACTCCACTTCACAGCCCAGCTCTTGCCTAGCTGCACCTCTGACCCGCCTAAAGTCCTTCCAGGTCAGATCAGCAGGCAGCGTGATTGGCTACAGTACCGGCGGGCCGTTAGGAGATTTGAAAAGTGCACGCGTCCGTCATCGCTTAGCCTTGTTTGGACTTCTGAGAGTAAAGGAGTGATAATGGTGTCCTTTTTGCTCAGTCGCTTTCGCTTTGTAGGTCTTCATTTCTTTCTGTGCCTGTGTGTGGGGGAGCAAGAGAGAGAGAGAGAGAGAGAGAGAGAGAGAGAGAGAGAGAGAGAGAGAGAGAGAGAGCGAGAGTTGGATTAGTTAGATATCACAATTGTTGCTCAAATTACCCCTTAGGTGGTAGTGGGTGGCATGGGTCTTTCAGTCAGACAGCCAACATAGCCGGGGTGGGAGAGTGTGTGGGGTAGAGCGAGAGAGAGACAAGAGGGGCCATAATTGTTTGGGTTTAGTCCGATTAAAGTATAATAAGGCTTCTTACAGTTGGCAGGGCTGAGGATGTGAAGAGTGTGACAGCTCCACCAAAGCCCACATCCACGGCCTGAATCATGAGCTGCACTCCCTCAACCTTCCTCCCTCCCTCTCTGGATCCTCCCTCGCTCTCTCCCTCTTTCGCTCCCTTTCTTTCTCTCTGTCTCGCCCCCCCCACACACACACCCTTGTGTGTTGCCTGATTGAAAGACATGCCCTGCCTTCCACCCACTACCACCTAGGGGGTAATTGGGGCAACAGCTGTGATATCTAACTAATCTAATTCTCTCTTTCTCTCTCTCTCACACACACACACACACACACATGTGCGCGCACACACACGCACACACACGCACACATCTGTTAGTCTGTTATATGCCAGTGTCTGGTCAGGTGTGTGGAGGGCTTTGTGCTGTGGATGTGCTGCTGACGTCTGAGCACTGCTCACGGACTGGTGCGTCACACACTCAGTGGTGCACCAGCCACTGTGGCTTCGCTGGGATCTAGCTGCATCCCCCTCTCTGGGGTGTGTGTGTGCAAGCGTGCTCTCCTCTGCAGCAGACACTGGATTATGGTCCGGATGCTGTTGGCTGGCCAAGCCGTGGTCTTCATTCTGGCTTCGAACCGTACATTTCTTTCTACTTGCAGTTTCACTTTTTTTTTTTTTTTTTGATTGTCTTAATCATATGTGTGTGTGTGTGTGTGTGTGTGTGTGTGTGTGTGTGAGTCTGAATCAGTAATTACTTGCATACTCCTGTAGCAACGCTGTGTTTCCCCACAGTGCTGTTCAATGTGTGTGCAATTAGACTCTTGTTTTGCATCATGACATGCTAGCATACACACACACACAAACACACACACACACACACACACACACACACACAGAGTGCACCTTCTATCCTTTGTATCACCTAATCCCACCAACAGACACACACACACACCCACACCTGATGGCTATCATCTCCTTTATCTAGTGTGTGTGTGTGTGTGTGTGTGTGTGTGGATGCTGGTGTGTCATGTTGTGTATGAAGGTCAGCTGTTTTTAAATCCTATGGATCAGCAGAGTTAAAACCATCAACTTGAAAGCTTTTCCACCCATAATTCACTGCTCTGCCTGGTTTTTGGGCATTTGTACCAACTAACCCCCCCCACCCCCTTACCCACTCCATGCCCTCAGTAGGAGACGTAGCCGATAGATCGATGAGGGTCACGGCACCAACCCTGCAGCCTGCATTGGATGGTTCATCCATCACTCTTGCCCCTGGAGTTTTGATTAAGCTAACGCCCAGACCACGGCCTGTCTGCTCCTGGAGGATTTATGGTTCAGGGCCCAGACGGACGTCCTCGTGTTCACTGTAATGACACACAGCAGGGGAGATGTTGGGATATTAGCACCCAGTGCGCACGTGTGTGTGTGTGTGTGTGTGTTTATAGAGAGTAAGGGCTGGTATGTTCTTGCTGCTGGCAGTGATAGCAGAGCATCTTCAGTACTTCACTTCTACCTCAAGTAATATTCTTCCTCAAGCATTGCTCCAAGTCTTCCGACAAACACCTCCGTGCTGTCCGGTCGCATTCCCGTTAGCTGTCCCTCTGCGAGTGCGCGCTCTATCCCCTTACACAGTCTCCTCGTGTCCCGTCGAGAATATTCACGACGCCCCCCGGGCGTCTGGGAAACGCGAGCCTCCTCACGCACGCTGACCGGTCTGACCATCGTCTCCGCGTCTGTCCCGCGTGGGAGAGCGGCCCAGGCTCCCTCCCGTCGGCCGATCCGGACGGCGTCTTTGTGCTGTCCGACTCCGAGCTTTTAAGCACAGCCTGACAGGACGTGAAAAGCCAAGCGGTGGTGCGGAAGCAGGGGCGCAGGAGGGGGCGCTGGGTACAGTAGGGTGTGAGCCGCGTCAGGCTGCTCAGTCATTCAGAAACTCATTCGCCCATTTCAATCTCAATAGACCCCCCCAGCCAGTGCTGGAGTCGAAGCAGAGAGCACGGCCTTCCCAGGCCTGTAAATAAGACCCCATTTAGCTGTCGCCTTCTCTCTCTCTCAATTCAATTCAATTCAGTAAGCTTTATTGGCATGACCATATGTAGTAACAGTAATGCCAAAGCAGTATTACATTAAAACAACTTGACTGAACCTTTGCAAATGAGGAAATTAAGAATTCTGTTCTATTCTCTAAGAATTCTGTTCTATTCTTTCTCTCACTCTCTCACTAGCTCTCCGTTCCGTCCTTGTTGGTTTTGGAACGCTGGCCACAGTGCCACACCACGTTTCGTCACCTTTCCTCTACCAGCTTCCTCTCTCTTTACATTCCTTTCTGTCCATCTTTCTCTCAGCATGTCTCTTTCTTTCTTATTTTCTTTCTGTTTGCCTACCTGATTCTCTTTCCTCTCTGTCACTCTTTTTCTTTCTCGTGTGTCTCTGTGTCTCTGTGTCCTCTGTGCGCTGTGAGCTTACAAAGGTTGGGCTAGAGGCCAGTGCCACTCACGTCTCCAGACTGCTTGCTTTCTGTCTCTCTCTCTCTCGCTCTCTCTCTCTCTCTCTCTCTCTCTCTCTCTCTCTCTCTCACTCTGTCCTCCTCTCTCATGCTCTCTCTTTCTCACCCCCCCTCACTCCGAGGTGGTGGCATCTCCGTACTGTGCCCGGGCGGGGTGTGGGCACTAGGCGCTGTCCGCATGTTTAATGGATGGGCTGCATAAGCTCACTCTCCCCTGCTCAGTGCAAAGGCTCGAGCTGGCAAAATGAAAACAGGCAATCAGTGTGTTCACAGAGCCAGAGACATGCGCCCGCACAACCCCCCCGCCCCCACACACACACACACAAAACAACTTACACACACAAACCCCCCACGTGCATCTTTGTGTCTGTTATGCGCTGGTTGTTACATGTCCTGCAGCTTAGCTACACAGCACAAGGTGTTGAACTGAATTTGTGGTTTTAAAAACCCAAACAGTCATTACAGCATCTGCGCTCAGTGGCGGGGCTTGCATAATGAGACAATAAGATTAGAAGATTAAAGAGAACCTGTGGTAGAGCGTGGGACCACCCATGGAGAGAGAGAGAGAGAGAGAGAGAGAGAGAGAGAGAGAGAGGGGTGAGGGTTCTTCGGCAGAGGAGAACAAGAGAACCTCGGAGAGAACCCAGAAGAAGGAGCTCGGGTGGGGGGGGGGGGGAGTATCAGAAGGGAGGATAAGGCAAAGAGACGGAGAAAAGGGAAGAACACAGAGGGAATGTCGTTAGGATCTCCGGCCTGCCTGACAGCCATTCTACATCTGCTTAAAAAGAGGAACTTTCCGGACTGTTCCAAGTCAGCGCACGTTGGCGCATTTACATTAAACTGTCACCTTCTCCCAGTCGTACCAGGGCGGGAGCAACGTGATGAGGTCTGTTGCTTCTTTAATTTTTCATCGGGAAAGTAAGTGTTAGCCACCAGTCTGGAGTGCGTGCGTGTGCGGGGGTGCTTGTGCGTGTGAGTGTGCGTGTGCGTGTGTTTTGTGACGTGTCTTCCTGGTTATGAGAGACTGGAGGTCAGGTTGTTGGTTTCTAGGTAATCAGCGCAGAATAACACCGGTACTGTAGAGGGGGGGAGGATTGTATGGCAGTGCTATAAAGTCTTTAGTGGGGTTCTTTCATCCTTAATGAACGTCTCTGTGTGTCCTTCGCACAGCTAGTAAATCTCCTTTGATTCTGGTCATGGCTGTAACACAGAGGGCAAAGTTTCCTCTATCTGAGAAATTCTGTTTGGCTTCTTCACAACTGAATCTTCTGTTTTCCTTTGTCTTTCTATCCCCATCCCATCATCACTCTATCACTCTATCACTCTCTCTCTCTCCAGGATGGGGTGTGTGTGTCCAGGCTCCGTGGCTGTGCTCCTGTATCTTGCTGCGGTCTGGGGTAAGTGCGGCACGTCTCGGCTTACTCTTCGGAACGCCGTCTTCTCTGAAGGCCCCAGCGACATTCCTCTAGAAACACGAACCACTAATTCATCTTAAAGGACTTTAAGATGCAATGTTTTGAATCAGCTTTACAGGAATAATAAGGTGAGAAGTTACCTTATTATTCCTGTAAAGCTGATTCAAAACATTGCAATCATGTCTGTTGAGGTGATTGAATTTTTAGAAATGTTATGGGTTGAAATCATCAGAGCACAACAACTATGTTAACAATATGGCATTTTCTACTGAAATTGTGAGTTCATGGTTTGAAACCCCACTGAAATACTATATCACAGTTCCAAATATAGTCAGAAGTGGTTGATTTATCAAACACATGCAGTAGTGCGGACGATACTGGAAGAGTAAAGGAAAATTGCTTTGTATAGCAACAGCATCGCAATGGTGTTCGTAAAAGGTCAATGCTCCAGATGTCAAATGAACTCGTTAGCTTGTTTAA